>NC_084636.1:35754771-35804771 GCF_033978795.1 Nerophis ophidion | reverse complement strand
ATTGGCTTTCAATGAGGGCAATTCTAGACCAATAAGCATCCTACCTGCTTTATGTAAAATACTGGAGAAATGTTTGTATGCCCAAATTCAAGCTTACTTTCAGTCAAATGGGCTAACTAGTGATTGTCAACATGCATATAGAAGGGGCCACTCTATGTCCACTGCTCTTATACAGATGACCGACGATTGGCTTAATGCTAGTGATAATTCTACCTTAGTTGGAGCTGTGCTGTTAGAGTTTGGTGCTGCATTTGATGTGATTGACCACTCTTTTTCAATTGATAAACTTAAATGTTTTGGTTTTAATACTTGGGCTTTAATGTGGATACAGAGTTATTTGTCCTCAAGATCTCAACAGGTGTATTTTAATGGCAGCCGGTCTGATAGCAGAAGTTTGGATTGTGGTGTTCCACAGGGAAGTTGGCTGGGACCTTTACTTTTTTCTATATTCACCAATGATTGGGCTACCCGGGCGTGCCAAATTGGTTCTTTATGCTGATGATGCAAACTTATATTAGGCTGCACCATCATGCAGTGTACTTAATGTAGTATTGAGTATCATGCAGTGTACTTAATGTAGTATTGAGTGAGGAACTAAAAGCTGTGCATGACTGGACAGTATGTAACAGACTTGTCCTTAACATCTCAAAAACCAAATGTATTGTATTGGGGACCAGGCAAGGGTTATCTTGTGACCCAAAGTTGGATCTGAGGCTCAGTATTTCAACAGTTCAACAGGTCAGAAGTGCCAAGGTCCCTGGAGTGATGCTGGACTGCACTCTATCCTGGTCAAATCATTTCAGTGATATAGTTACAAAGATGGGAAGGACTATTGGTATTTCCAGGAAATGTGCTGCTTTTGTTGATCCACCTCTTCTTTGTCAGACTGTTAAGAGTTTAGTCTTGTGTCATCTGGACTATTGTTCTACAGTCTGGACATCTGCTGCAAGTAGTGATATCAGTAAGCTCCAGATTGTCCAGAATAGGGCAGCTAGGCTGCTTCTGGGTTGTTGACTAAGAACCAATGTACACCAAATGCATGCTTCTCTTTCCTGGCTAACAGTGCAGAACAGCTGGTCAGCTAATACTCTTATTTTCTTCAAATCAGTAACCGGTAGTAAAACTCCTGCTTTTCTCATGGCCCAAATAGTTGACAGTAGCACTATGCACAATCATAATACCAGGGCGTCCAGTGAGGGGCATTTTGTACTCCCTCGTCCCAGGAAGAATGGTTTGCGGAAATCTTTTATTTATAGATCTGTATCGCTCTGGAATAAGCTGCCTCAAATTCTCACCGGCACTGAAAATAAACAGGTTTTTAAAATGAAAGTAATATTTTATCTGGGTTTTTAAATTACTTTGCTCGTTGATTATTTTTTTATGTTTGGTTTTATATTGTGTAGTTATATTTATATGGTAATTATTATTCTGTGACTGAAAATTGTTTGCCTGTTTTCTTATTGATGCTTTTATTGTTTTTATTTTTGTCTGTATTGCGTAGTTACAATTATATGCTTTTACTTGTAATTGTGTTGAGTTGTGTACCCCAAGAAGACTAGTGGGTTGTTGTGGCAACCAGCTAATGGAGATCCTTAATAAAAATCAAAAATCAAATCCCGGACACATGAGGACTTTGAATATTATGACCAATGTATGATCCTGTAACTACTTGGTATCAGATCCATACCTAAATGTGTGGTATCATCCAAAACGAATGTCAAGTATCAGAGAAGAGAAGAATAAGTGATTATTACATTTGAACAGAAGTGTAGATAGAACATGTTAAAACAGAAAATAAGCAGATATTAACAGTAAATGAATAAGTGGATGAATAATAAATGTTTACAGTTTTTTGTACAAAATAATAGGTGTATAAATGACACAATATGTTACTGCATACGTCAGCAGACTAATAAGGAGTCTGTTTGTTTACTTACTACTAAAAGACAAGTTGTCTAGTATGTTCAACATTTAATCTAAGGCCAAAAATGTTTATAGATTACAATAATAAACATATGTTTCATGTATCATAAGCTTTTCTGTTCTAATAAATCCAATAATGACATTTTTTGTTTTCACCTTAATTTAGAAAAGTATTGTGACCAAACTATTGGTATCAGGACAACACTACTATCTACTTTACTTTTGTACACACTAAATACTGGTATCATATGTGTATGTATTGTATCTGCTGATGTATGATGTAGTCAATATGAAAAATTACCGATGTAAAAAACAACAACCTGATACCATATAGTGTATATCAATGCCATATAATGGTTCATCTCTATGGTCAAACTGTATCTGCAGATGTAAACAAAGGCTGATATCATAGAGTGTCCATCTCTATGGTCAAACTGTATCTGCAGATGTAAACAAAGGCTGATATCATAGAGTGTCCATCTCTATGGTCAAAGTGTATGCCCTGCAATGAGGTGGCGACTTGTCCAGGGTGTACCCCGCTTTCCGCCCGATTGTAGCTGAGATAGGCGCCAGCGCCCCCCCGCGACCCCAAAAGGGAATAAGCGGTAGAAAATGGATGGATGGATCATATAGTGTCCATCTCTATGGTCCAACTGTATCTGCAGATGTAAACAAAGGTTGATATCATATAATGTCCATCTCTATGGTCAAAGTGTATCTGACCTTTAAGTAGTTGCTGCTAATTCTGTGTCTGCACATGTGAGCTAAAAGTAGCTCTAGCTGTGGCTAGTTAGAATAACAGGTTGAAGGTCACGTGACAGAATAACCAGCTAGAATAAGAGGTTGAAGGACAGGTGACAGGTGACAGGTGACAGATTCAGCTGGGGTACAAATACACACTTTGAGTGTGTGTCAGTCAAGTCATCCTTATTTCTGAGTTTGTCCTCACCTTGAGCTGCTTCTCCTTCTTCTTGCGCATGTCCTCCCACTCATTAACCACCCGCCCCCACGTCATCCAGGTGTCCTCCTCCAGGTGTGACAGGTTGGATGAGGCCGAGGAGCTGGACACCAGCGAGGAACCGCTGTTTCTCCTGGAACCATTCATGGAGCGCAGTGACTTGCTGTCCGTCTCCAGCAGCCTGCACACACTCTCCTGAGTTAGCTGTGCTGCTAACTCATGTATTTACTACACACACTACACATTAAGTTGTGCTGCTAACTCATGTATTTACTACATACACTACACATTAAGTTGTGCTGCTAACTCATGTATTTACTACACACACTACACATTAAGTTGTGCTGCTAACTCATATATTTACTACACACACTACACATTAAGTTGTGCTGCTAACTCATATATTTACTACACACACTACACAGTCAGTTGTGCTGCTAACTCATGTATTTACTACACACACTACACAGTTAGTTGTGCTGCTAACTCATGTATTTACTACACACACTACACAGTCAGTTGTGCTGCTAACTCATGTATTTACTACACACACTACACAGTCAGTTGTGCTGCTAACTCATGTATTTACTACACACACTACACAGTCAGTTGTGCTGCTAACTCATGTATTTACTACACACACTACACATTAAGTTGTGCTGCTAACTCATGTATTTACTACACACACTACACATTAAGTTGTGCTGCTAACTCATGTATTTACTACACACACTACACAGTTAGTTGTGCTGCTAACTCATGTATTTACTACACACACTACACATTAAGTTGTGCTGCTAACTCATGTATTTACTACATACACTACACATTAAGTTGTGCTGCTAACTCATGTATTTACTACACACACTACACATTAAGTTGTGCTGCTAACTCATGTATTTACTACATACACTACACAGTCAGTTGTGCTGCTAACTCATGTATTTACTACACACACTACACAGTCAGTTGTGCTGCTAACTCATGTATTTACTACATACACTACACATTAAGTTGTGCTGCTAACTCATGTATTTACTACACACACTACACAGTCAGTTGTGCTGCTAACTCATGTATTTACTACACACACTACACAGTCAGTTGTGCTGCTAACTCATGTATTTACTACACACACTACACAGTCAGTTGTGCTGCTAACTCATGTATTTACTACATACACTACACATTAAGTTGTGCTGCTAACTCATATATTTACTACACACACTACACATTAAGTTGTGCTGCTAACTCATGTATTTACTACACACACTACACAGTTAGTTGTGCTGCTAACTCATGTATTTACTACACACACTACACATTAAGTTGTGCTGCTAACTCATGTATTTACTACATACACTACACATTAAGTTGTGCTGCTAACTCATGTATTTACTACACACACTACACATTAAGTTGTGCTGCTAACTCATGTATTTACTACATACACTACACAGTCAGTTGTGCTGCTAACTCATGTATTTACTACACACACTACACAGTCAGTTGTGCTGCTAACTCATGTATTTACTACATACACTACACATTAAGTTGTGCTGCTAAGTCATGTATTTACTACACACACTACACATTAAGTTGTGCTGCTAACTCATGTATTTACTACACACACTACACATTAAGTTGTGCTGCTAACTCATGTATTTACTACATACACTACACATTAAGTTGTGCTGCTAACTCATGTATTTACTACACACACTACACATTAAGTTGTGCTGCTAACTCATGTATTTACTACACACACTACACAGTCAGTTGTGCTGCTAACTCATGTATTTACTACATACACTACACATTAAGTTGTGCTGCTAACTCATGTATTTACTACACACACTACACATTAAGTTGTGCTGCTAACTCATGTATTTACTACACACACTACACAGTCAGTTGTGCTGCTAACTCATGTATTTACTACACACACTACACAGTCAGTTGTGCTGCTAACTCATGTATTTACTACATACACTACACATTAAGTTGTGCTGCTAACTCATGTATTTACTACATACACTACACAGTCAGTTGTGCTGCTAACTCATGTATTTACTACACACACTACACAGTCAGTTGTGCTGCTAACTCATGTATTTACTACACACACTACACAGTCAGTTGTGCTGCTAACTCATGTATTTACTACACACACTACACAGTCAGTTGTGCTGCTAACTCATGTATTTACTACACACACTACACATTAAGTTGTGCTGCTAACTCATGTATTTACTACACACACTACACATTAAGTTGTGCTGCTAACTCATGTATTTACTACACACACTACACAGTTAGTTGTGCTGCTAACTCATGTATTTACTACACACACTACACATTAAGTTGTGCTGCTAACTCATGTATTTACTACATACACTACACATTAAGTTGTGCTGCTAACTCATGTATTTACTACACACACTACACATTAAGTTGTGCTGCTAACTCATGTATTTACTACATACACTACACAGTCAGTTGTGCTGCTAACTCATGTATTTACTACACACACTACACAGTCAGTTGTGCTGCTAACTCATGTATTTACTACATACACTACACATTAAGTTGTGCTGCTAACTCATGTATTTACTACACACACTACACAGTCAGTTGTGCTGCTAACTCAAGTATTTACTACACACACTACACAGTCAGTTGTGCTGCTAACTCATGTATTTACTACACACACTACACAGTCAGTTGTGCTGCTAACTCATGTATTTACTACATACACTACACATTAAGTTGTGCTGCTAACTCATATATTTACTACACACACTACACATTAAGTTGTGCTGCTAACTCATGTATTTACTACACACACTACACAGTTAGTTGTGCTGCTAACTCATGTATTTACTACACACACTACACATTAAGTTGTGCTGCTAACTCATGTATTTACTACATACACTACACATTAAGTTGTGCTGCTAACTCATGTATTTACTACACACACTACACATTAAGTTGTGCTGCTAACTCATATATTTACTACACACACTACACATTAAGTTGTGCTGCTAACTCATATATTTACTACACACACTACACAGTCAGTTGTGCTGCTAACTCATGTATTTACTACACACACTACACAGTTAGTTGTGCTGCTAACTCATGTATTTACTACACACACTACACAGTCAGTTGTGCTGCTAACTCATGTATTTACTACACACACTACACAGTCAGTTGTGCTGCTAACTCATGTATTTACTACACACACTACACAGTCAGTTGTGCTGCTAACTCATGTATTTACTACACACACTACACATTAAGTTGTGCTGCTAACTCATGTATTTACTACACACACTACACATTAAGTTGTGCTGCTAACTCATGTATTTACTACACACACTACACAGTTAGTTGTGCTGCTAACTCATGTATTTACTACACACACTACACATTAAGTTGTGCTGCTAACTCATGTATTTACTACATACACTACACATTAAGTTGTGCTGCTAACTCATGTATTTACTACACACACTACACATTAAGTTGTGCTGCTAACTCATGTATTTACTACATACACTACACAGTCAGTTGTGCTGCTAACTCATGTATTTACTACACACACTACACAGTCAGTTGTGCTGCTAACTCATGTATTTACTACATACACTACACATTAAGTTGTGCTGCTAACTCATGTATTTACTACACACACTACACAGTCAGTTGTGCTGCTAACTCATGTATTTACTACACACACTACACAGTCAGTTGTGCTGCTAACTCATGTATTTACTACACACACTACACAGTCAGTTGTGCTGCTAACTCATGTATTTACTACATACACTACACATTAAGTTGTGCTGCTAACTCATATATTTACTACACACACTACACATTAAGTTGTGCTGCTAACTCATGTATTTACTACACACACTACACAGTTAGTTGTGCTGCTAACTCATGTATTTACTACACACACTACACATTAAGTTGTGCTGCTAACTCATGTATTTACTACATACACTACACATTAAGTTGTGCTGCTAACTCATGTATTTACTACACACACTACACATTAAGTTGTGCTGCTAACTCATGTATTTACTACATACACTACACAGTCAGTTGTGCTGCTAACTCATGTATTTACTACACACACTACACAGTCAGTTGTGCTGCTAACTCATGTATTTACTACATACACTACACATTAAGTTGTGCTGCTAAGTCATGTATTTACTACACACACTACACATTAAGTTGTGCTGCTAACTCATGTATTTACTACACACACTACACATTAAGTTGTGCTGCTAACTCATGTATTTACTACATACACTACACATTAAGTTGTGCTGCTAACTCATGTATTTACTACACACACTACACATTAAGTTGTGCTGCTAACTCATGTATTTACTACACACACTACACAGTCAGTTGTGCTGCTAACTCATGTATTTACTACATACACTACACATTAAGTTGTGCTGCTAACTCATGTATTTACTACACACACTACACATTAAGTTGTGCTGCTAACTCATGTATTTACTACACACACTACACAGTCAGTTGTGCTGCTAACTCATGTATTTACTACACACACTACACAGTCAGTTGTGCTGCTAACTCATGTATTTACTACATACACTACACATTAAGTTGTGCTGCTAACTCATGTATTTACTACATACACTACACAGTCAGTTGTGCTGCTAACTCATGTATTTACTACACACACTACACAGTCAGTTGTGCTGCTAACTCATGTATTTACTACACACACTACACAGTCAGTTGTGCTGCTAACTCATGTATTTACTACACACACTACACAGTCAGTTGTGCTGCTAACTCATGTATTTACTACACACACTACACATTAAGTTGTGCTGCTAACTCATGTATTTACTACACACACTACACATTAAGTTGTGCTGCTAACTCATGTATTTACTACACACACTACACAGTTAGTTGTGCTGCTAACTCATGTATTTACTACACACACTACACATTAAGTTGTGCTGCTAACTCATGTATTTACTACATACACTACACATTAAGTTGTGCTGCTAACTCATGTATTTACTACACACACTACACATTAAGTTGTGCTGCTAACTCATGTATTTACTACATACACTACACAGTCAGTTGTGCTGCTAACTCATGTATTTACTACACACACTACACAGTCAGTTGTGCTGCTAACTCATGTATTTACTACATACACTACACATTAAGTTGTGCTGCTAACTCATGTATTTACTACACACACTACACAGTCAGTTGTGCTGCTAACTCAAGTATTTACTACACACACTACACAGTCAGTTGTGCTGCTAACTCATGTATTTACTACACACACTACACAGTCAGTTGTGCTGCTAACTCATGTATTTACTACATACACTACACATTAAGTTGTGCTGCTAACTCATATATTTACTACACACACTACACATTAAGTTGTGCTGCTAACTCATGTATTTACTACACACACTACACAGTTAGTTGTGCTGCTAACTCATGTATTTACTACACACACTACACATTAAGTTGTGCTGCTAACTCATGTATTTACTACATACACTACACATTAAGTTGTGCTGCTAACTCATGTATTTACTACACACACTACACATTAAGTTGTGCTGCTAACTCATGTATTTACTACATACACTACACAGTCAGTTGTGCTGCTAACTCATGTATTTACTACACACACTACACAGTCAGTTGTGCTGCTAACTCATGTATTTACTACATACACTACACATTAAGTTGTGCTGCTAACTCATGTATTTACTACACACACTACACATTAAGTTGTGCTGCTAACTCATGTATTTACTACATACACTACACATTAAGTTGTGCTGCTAACTCATGTATTTACTACACACACTACACATTAAGTTGTGCTGCTAACTCATGTATTTACTACACACACTACACAGTCAGTTGTGCTGCTAACTCATGTATTTACTACATACACTACACATTAAGTTGTGCTGCTAACTCATGTATTTACTACACACACTACACATTAAGTTGTGCTGCTAACTCATGTATTTACTACACACACTACACAGTCAGTTGTGCTGCTAACTCATGTATTTACTACACACACTACACAGTCAGTTGTGCTGCTAACTCATGTATTTACTACATACACTACACATTATGTTGTGCTGCTAACTCATGTATTTACTACATACACTACACAGTCAGTTGTGCTGCTAACTCATGTATTTACTACACACACTACACATTAAGTTGTGCTGCTAACTCATGTATTTACTACATACACTACACAGTCAGTTGTGCTGCTAACTCATGTATTTACTACACACACTACACATTAAGTTGTGCTGCTAACTCATGTATTTACTACATACACTACACAGTCAGTTGTGCTGCTAACTCATGTATTTACTACATACACTACACAGTTAGTTGTGCTGCTAACTCATGTATTTACTACACACACTACACAGTCAGTTGTGCTGCTAACTCATGTATTTACTACATACACTACACATTAAGTTGTGCTGCTAACTCATGTATTTACTACACACACTACACATTAAGTTGTGCTGCTAACTCATGTATTTACTACACACACTACACAGTCAGTTGTGCTGCTAACTCATGTATTTACTACACACACTACACAGTCAGTTGTGCTGCTAACTCATGTATTTACTACATACACTACACATTAAGTTGTGCTGCTAACTCATGTATTTACTACATACACTACACAGTCAGTTGTGCTGCTAACTCATGTATTTACTACATACACTACACATTAAGTTGTGCTGCTAACTCATGTATTTACTACACACACTACACATTAAGTTGTGCTGCTAACTCATGTATTTACTACATACACTACACAGTCAGTTGTGCTGCTAACTCATGTATTTACTACACACACTACACATTAAGTTGTGCTGCTAACTCATGTATTTACTACATACACTACACAGTCAGTTGTGCTGCTAACTCATGTATTTACTACATACACTACACAGTTAGTTGTGCTGCTAACTCATGTATTTACTACACACACTACACAGTCAGTTGTGCTGCTAACTCATGTATTTACTACATACACTACACAGTCAGTTGTGCTGCTAACTCATGTATTTACTACACACACTACACATTAAGTTGTGCTGCTAACTCATGTATTTACTACATACACTACACAGTCAGTTGTGCTGCTAACTCATGTATTTACTACATACACTACACAGTTAGTTGTGCTGCTAACTCATGTATTTACTACACACACTACACAGTCAGTTGTGCTGCTAACTCATGTATTTACTACATACACTACACAGTTAGTTGTGCTGCTAACTCATGTATTTACTACACACACTACACAGTTAGTTGTGCTGCTAACTCATATATTTACTACATACACTACACATTAAGTTGTGCTACTAACTCATGTATTGACTAGACAGAGTACAGAGTTAGTTGTGCTGCTAACTCATGTATTGACTACATACACTACACAGTTAGTTGTGCTGCTAACTCATGTATTGACTAGACAGAGTACAGAGTTAGTTGTGCTGCTAACTCATGTATTGACTACACACACTACACAGTCAGTTGTGCTGCTAACTCATGTATTTACTACATACACTACACAGTTAGTTGTGCTGCTAACTCATATATTTACTACACACACTACACAGTTAGTTTTGCTGCTAACTCATATATTTACTACACATTAAGTTGTGCTGCTAACTCATGTATTTACTACATACACTACACATTAAGTTGTGCTGCTAACTCATGTATTTACTACACACACTACACATTAAGTTGTGCTGCTAACTCATGTATTTACTACATACACTACACAGTCAGTTGTGCTGCTAACTCATGTATTTACTATATACACTACACAGTCAGTTGTGCTGCTAACTCATGTATTTACTACATACACTACACATTAGGTTGTGCTGCTAACTCATGTATTTACTACACACACTACACATTAAGTTGTGCTGCTAACTCATGTATTTACTACATACACTACACAGTCAGTTGTGCTGCTAACTCATGTATTTACTACACACACTACACAGTCAGTTGTGCTGCTAACTCATGTATTTACTACATACATTACACATTAAGTTGTGCTGCTAACTCATGTATTTACTATATACACTACACAGTCAGTTGTGCTGCTAACTCATGTATTTACTACACACACTACACAGTCAGTTGTGCTGCTAACTCATGTATTTACTATACACACTACACAGTCAGTTGTGCTGCTAACTCATGTATTTACTACATACACTACACAGTCAGTTGTGCTGCTAACTCATGTATTTACTACACACACTACACAGTCAGTTGTGCTGCTAACTCATGTATTTACTACATACACTACACAGTCAGTTGTGCTGCTAACTCATGTATTTACTACACACACTACACAGTCAGTTGTGCTGCTAACTCATGTATTTACTATACACACTACACAGTCAGTTGTGCTGCTAACTCATGTATTTACTACACACACTACACAGTCAGTTGTGCTGCTAACTCATGTATTTACTACACACACTACACAGTTAGTTGTGCTGCTAACTCATGTATTTACTACACACACTACACAGTCAGTTGTGCTGCTAACTCATGTATTTACTACACACACTACACAGTCAGTTGTGCTGCTAACTCATGTATTTACTACACACACTACACAGTCAGTTGTGCTGCTAACTCATGTATTTACTACACACACTACACATTAAGTTGTGCTGCTAACTCATGTATTTACTACACACACTACACATTAAGTTGTGCTGCTAACTCATGTATTTACTACACACACTACACAGTTAGTTGTGCTGCTAACTCATGTATTTACTACACACACTACACATTAAGTTGTGCTGCTAACTCATGTATTTACTACATACACTACACATTAAGTTGTGCTGCGAACTCATGTATTTACTACACACACTACACATTAAGTTGTGCTGCTAACTCATGTATTTACTACATACACTACACAGTCAGTTGTGCTGCTAACTCATGTATTTACTACACACACTACACAGTCAGTTGTGCTGCTAACTCATGTATTTACTACATACACTACACATTAAGTTGTGCTGCTAACTCATGTATTTACTACACACACTACACAGTCAGTTGTGCTGCTAACTCATGTATTTACTACACACACTACACAGTCAGTTGTGCTGCTAACTCATGTATTTACTACACACACTACACAGTCAGTTGTGCTGCTAACTCATGTATTTACTACATACACTACACATTAAGTTGTGCTGCTAACTCATATATTTACTACACACACTACACATTAAGTTGTGCTGCTAACTCATGTATTTACTACACACACTACACAGTTAGTTGTGCTGCTAACTCATGTATTTACTACACACACTACACATTAAGTTGTGCTGCTAACTCATGTATTTACTACATACACTACACATTAAGTTGTGCTGCTAACTCATGTATTTACTACACACACTACACATTAAGTTGTGCTGCTAACTCATGTATTTACTACATACACTACACAGTCAGTTGTGCTGCTAACTCATGTATTTACTACACACACTACACAGTCAGTTGTGCTGCTAACTCATGTATTTACTACATACACTACACATTAAGTTGTGCTGCTAAGTCATGTATTTACTACACACACTACACATTAAGTTGTGCTGCTAACTCATGTATTTACTACACACACTACACATTAAGTTGTGCTGCTAACTCATGTATTTACTACATACACTACACATTAAGTTGTGCTGCTAACTCATGTATTTACTACACACACTACACATTAAGTTGTGCTGCTAACTCATGTATTTACTACACACACTACACAGTCAGTTGTGCTGCTAACTCATGTATTTACTACATACACTACACATTAAGTTGTGCTGCTAACTCATGTATTTACTACACACACTACACATTAAGTTGTGCTGCTAACTCATGTATTTACTACACACACTACACAGTCAGTTGTGCTGCTAACTCATGTATTTACTACACACACTACACAGTCAGTTGTGCTGCTAACTCATGTATTTACTACATACACTACACATTAAGTTGTGCTGCTAACTCATGTATTTACTACATACACTACACAGTCAGTTGTGCTGCTAACTCATGTATTTACTACACACACTACACAGTTAGTTGTGCTGCTAACTCATGTATTTACTACACACACTACACAGTCAGTTGTGCTGCTAACTCATGTATTTACTACACACACTACACAGTCAGTTGTGCTGCTAACTCATGTATTTACTACACACACTACACAGTCAGTTGTGCTGCTAACTCATGTATTTACTACACACACTACACATTAAGTTGTGCTGCTAACTCATGTATTTACTACACACACTACACATTAAGTTGTGCTGCTAACTCATGTATTTACTACACACACTACACAGTTAGTTGTGCTGCTAACTCATGTATTTACTACACACACTACACATTAAGTTGTGCTGCTAACTCATGTATTTACTACATACACTACACATTAAGTTGTGCTGCTAACTCATGTATTTACTACACACACTACACATTAAGTTGTGCTGCTAACTCATGTATTTACTACATACACTACACAGTCAGTTGTGCTGCTAACTCATGTATTTACTACACACACTACACAGTCAGTTGTGCTGCTAACTCATGTATTTACTACATACACTACACATTAAGTTGTGCTGCTAACTCATGTATTTACTACACACACTACACAGTCAGTTGTGCTGCTAACTCAAGTATTTACTACACACACTACACAGTCAGTTGTGCTGCTAACTCATGTATTTACTACACACACTACACAGTCAGTTGTGCTGCTAACTCATGTATTTACTACATACACTACACATTAAGTTGTGCTGCTAACTCATATATTTACTACACACACTACACATTAAGTTGTGCTGCTAACTCATGTATTTACTACACACACTACACAGTTAGTTGTGCTGCTAACTCATGTATTTACTACACACACTACACATTAAGTTGTGCTGCTAACTCATGTATTTACTACATACACTACACATTAAGTTGTGCTGCTAACTCATGTATTTACTACACACACTACACATTAAGTTGTGCTGCTAACTCATGTATTTACTACATACACTACACAGTCAGTTGTGCTGCTAACTCATGTATTTACTACACACACTACACAGTCAGTTGTGCTGCTAACTCATGTATTTACTACATACACTACACATTAAGTTGTGCTGCTAACTCATGTATTTACTACACACACTACACATTAAGTTGTGCTGCTAACTCATGTATTTACTACATACACTACACATTAAGTTGTGCTGCTAACTCATGTATTTACTACACACACTACACATTAAGTTGTGCTGCTAACTCATGTATTTACTACACACACTACACAGTCAGTTGTGCTGCTAACTCATGTATTTACTACATACACTACACATTAAGTTGTGCTGCTAACTCATGTATTTACTACACACACTACACATTAAGTTGTGCTGCTAACTCATGTATTTACTACACACACTACACAGTCAGTTGTGCTGCTAACTCATGTATTTACTACACACACTACACAGTCAGTTGTGCTGCTAACTCATGTATTTACTACATACACTACACATTATGTTGTGCTGCTAACTCATGTATTTACTACATACACTACACAGTCAGTTGTGCTGCTAACTCATGTATTTACTACATACACTACACATTAAGTTGTGCTGCTAACTCATGTATTTACTACACACACTACACATTAAGTTGTGCTGCTAACTCATGTATTTACTACATACACTACACAGTCAGTTGTGCTGCTAACTCATGTATTTACTACACACACTACACATTAAGTTGTGCTGCTAACTCATGTATTTACTACATACACTACACAGTCAGTTGTGCTGCTAACTCATGTATTTACTACATACACTACACAGTTAGTTGTGCTGCTAACTCATGTATTTACTACACACACTACACAGTCAGTTGTGCTGCTAACTCATGTATTTACTACATACACTACACATTAAGTTGTGCTGCTAACTCATGTATTTACTACACACACTACACATTAAGTTGTGCTGCTAACTCATGTATTTACTACACACACTACACAGTCAGTTGTGCTGCTAACTCATGTATTTACTACACACACTACACAGTCAGTTGTGCTGCTAACTCATGTATTTACTACATACACTACACATTAAGTTGTGCTGCTAACTCATGTATTTACTACACACACTACACATTAAGTTGTGCTGCTAACTCATGTATTTACTACATACACTACACAGTCAGTTGTGCTGCTAACTCATGTATTTACTACACACACTACACATTAAGTTGTGCTGCTAACTCATGTATTTACTACATACACTACACAGTCAGTTGTGCTGCTAACTCATGTATTTACTACATACACTACACAGTTAGTTGTGCTGCTAACTCATGTATTTACTACACACACTACACAGTCAGTTGTGCTGCTAACTCATGTATTTACTACATACACTACACAGTCAGTTGTGCTGCTAACTCATGTATTTACTACACACACTACACATTAAGTTGTGCTGCTAACTCATGTATTTACTACATACACTACACAGTCAGTTGTGCTGCTAACTCATGTATTTACTACACACACTACACATTAAGTTGTGCTGCTAACTCATGTATTTACTACATACACTACACATTAAGTTGTGCTGCTAACTCATGTATTTACTACACACACTACACAGTTAGTTGTGCTGCTAACTCATGTATTTACTACACACACTACACAGTCAGTTGTGCTGCTAACTCATGTATTTACTACATACACTACACAGTTAGTTGTGCTGCTAACTCATGTATTTACTACACACACTACACAGTTAGTTGTGCTGCTAACTCATATATTTACTACATACACTACACATTAAGTTGTGCTACTAACTCATGTATTGACTAGACAGAGTACAGAGTTAGTTTTCTGCTAACTCATGTATTGACTACATACACTACACAGTTAGTTGTGCTGCTAACTCATGTATTGACTAGACAGAGTACAGAGTTAGTTGTGCTGCTAACTCATGTATTGACTACACACACTACACAGTCAGTTGTGCTGCTAACTCATGTATTTACTACATACACTACACAGTTAGTTGTGCTGCTAACTCATATATTTACTACACACACTACACAGTTAGTTTTGCTGCTAACTCATATATTTACTACACATTAAGTTGTGCTGCTAACTCATGTATTTACTACATACACTACACATTAAGTTGTGCTGCTAACTCATGTATTTACTACACACACTACACATTAAGTTGTGCTGCTAACTCATGTATTTACTACATACACTACACAGTCAGTTGTGCTGCTAACTCATGTATTTACTATATACACTACACAGTCAGTTGTGCTGCTAACTCATGTATTTACTACATACACTACACATTAGGTTGTGCTGCTAACTCATGTATTTACTACACACACTACACATTAAGTTGTGCTGCTAACTCATGTATTTACTACATACACTACACAGTCAGTTGTGCTGCTAACTCATGTATTTACTACACACATTACACAGTCAGTTGTGCTGCTAACTCATGTATTTACTACATACATTACACATTAAGTTGTGCTGCTAACTCATGTATTTACTATATACACTACACAGTCAGTTGTGCTGCTAACTCATGTATTTACTACACACACTACACAGTCAGTTGTGCTGCTAACTCATGTATTTACTATATACACTACACAGTCAGTTGTGCTGCTAACTCATGTATTTACTATATACACTACACAGTCAGTTGTGCTGCTAACTCATGTATTTACTACATACACTACACATTAGGTTGTGCTGCTAACTCATGTATTTACTACATACACTACACAGTCAGTTGTGCTGCTAACTCATGTATTTACTACACACACTACACAGTCAGTTGTGCTGCTAACTCATGTATTTACTACATACATTACACATTAAGTTGTGCTGCTAACTCATGTATTTACTATATACACTACACAGTCAGTTGTGCTGCTAACTCATGTATTTACTACACACACTACACAGTCAGTTGTGCTGCTAACTCATGTATTTACTATACACACTACACAGTCAGTTGTGCTGCTAACTCATGTATTTACTATACACACTACACAGTCAGTTGTGCTGCTAACTCATGTATTTACTACATACACTACACAGTCAGTTGTGCTGCTAACTCATATATTTACTACACACACTACACATTAAGTTGTGCTGCTAACTCATGTATTTACTACATACACTACACAGTCAGTTGTGCTGCTAACTCATGTATTTACTACATACACTACACATTAAGTTGTGCTGCTAACTCATGTATTTACTACACACACTACACATTAAGTTGTGCTGCTAACTCATGTATTTACTACATACACTACACAGTCAGTTGTGCTGCTAACTCATGTATTTACTACACACACTACACATTAAGTTGTGCTGCTAACTCATGTATTTACTACATACACTACACAGTCAGTTGTGCTGCTAACTCATGTATTTACTACATACACTACACAGTTAGTTGTGCTGCTAACTCATGTATTTACTACACACACTACACAGTCAGTTGTGCTGCTAACTCATGTATTTACTACATACACTACACAGTCAGTTGTGCTGCTAACTCATGTATTTACTACACACACTACACATTAAGTTGTGCTGCTAACTCATGTATTTACTACATACACTACACAGTCAGTTGTGCTGCTAACTCATGTATTTACTACATACACTACACAGTTAGTTGTGCTGCTAACTCATGTATTTACTACACACACTACACAGTCAGTTGTGCTGCTAACTCATGTATTTACTACATACACTACACAGTTAGTTGTGCTGCTAACTCATGTATTTACTACACACACTACACAGTTAGTTGTGCTGCTAACTCATATATTTACTACATACACTACACATTAAGTTGTGCTGCTAACTCATGTATTGACTAGACAGAGTACAGAGTTAGTTGTGCTGCTAACTCATGTATTGACTACACACACTACACAGTTAGTTGTGCTGCTAACTCATGTATTGACTAGACAGAGTACAGAGTTAGTTGTGCTGCTAACTCATGTATTGACTACACACACTACACAGTCAGTTGTGCTGCTAACTCATGTATTTACTACATACACTACACAGTTAGTTGTGCTGCTAACTCATATATTTACTACACACACTACACAGTTAGTTTTGCTGCTAACTCATATATTTACTACACATTAAGTTGTGCTGCTAACTCATGTATTTACTACATACACTACACATTAAGTTGTGCTGCTAACTCATGTATTTACTACACACACTACACATTAAGTTGTGCTGCTAACTCATGTATTTACTACATACACTACACAGTCAGTTGTGCTGCTAACTCATGTATTTACTATATACACTACACAGTCAGTTGTGCTGCTAACTCATGTATTTACTACATACACTACACATTAGGTTGTGCTGCTAACTCATGTATTTACTACACACACTACACATTAAGTTGTGCTGCTAACTCATGTATTTACTACATACACTACACAGTCAGTTGTGCTGCTAACTCATGTATTTACTACACACACTACACAGTCAGTTGTGCTGCTAACTCATGTATTTACTACATACATTACACATTAAGTTGTGCTGCTAACTCATGTATTTACTATATACACTACACAGTCAGTTGTGCTGCTAACTCATGTATTTACTACACACACTACACAGTCAGTTGTGCTGCTAACTCATGTATTTACTATACACACTACACAGTCAGTTGTGCTGCTAACTCATGTATTTACTACACACACTACACAGTCAGTTGTGCTGCTAACTCATGTATTTACTATACACACTACACAGTCAGTTGTGCTGCTAACTCATGTATTTACTACATACACTACACAGTCAGTTGTGCTGCTAACTCATGTATTTACTACACACACTACACAGTGAATGTGAGTGTGAATGTTGTCTGTCTATCAGTGTTGGCCCTGCGATGAGGTGGCTACTTGTCCAGGGTGTACCCCGCCTTCCGCCTGATTGTAGCTGAGATAGGCACCAGCGCCGCCCGTGACCCCAAAGGGAATAAGCGGTAGAAATGGATGGGTGGATGGACTACACAGTCAGTTGTGCTGCTATCTCATATATTTACTACACACACTACACAGTTAGTTGTGCTGCTAACTCATGTATTAACTACACACACTACACATTAAGTTGTGCTGCTAACTCATATATTTACTACACACACTACACAGTTAGTTGTGCTGCTAACTCATGTATTTACTACACACACTACACAGTTAGTTGTGCTGCTATCTCATATATTTACTACACACACTACACAGTTAGTTTTGCTGCTAACTCATATATTTACTACACACACTACACAGTTAGTTGTGCTGCTAACTCATATATTTACTACATACACTACACATTAAGTTGTGCTGCTAACTCATGTTTTGACTAGACAGAGTACAGAGTTAGTTGTGCTGCTAACTCATGTATTGACTACACACACTACACAGTTAGTTGTGCTGCTAACTCATATATTTACTACACACACTACACAGTTAGTTGTGCTGCTAACTCATGTATTGACTACACACACTACACAGTTAGTTGTGCTGCTAACTCATATATTTACTACACACACTACACAGTTAGTTGTGCTGCTAACTCATGTATTGACTAGACAGAGTACAGAGTTAGTTGTGCTGTTAACTCATGTATTGACTAGATAGAGTACAGAGTTAGTTGTGATGCTAACTCATGTATTGACTAGATAGAGAGCTGTCTATTCACATAACATCTCCTAGCAGAAGAGTGTTTGTCAAGACGTGATGTGTAACTGCATAATTTGAAAAAACAAGACTGTACTAGTCCCTATTGTGTACAACCGAATGTCAAATATGGTAACAAGCTATAACTAGGCTAATTAAATACCCTCTAAAACAGTCATTTTAAGGCTATTTAACTAACTATTTAACTTCCAATATTGGAGCTTTGGGTATCGGCTGATACCAATGTTGATCCGATACAATATCAGACATACTTCTATTTGTAGCATGGACTGCAAATTCCAATTTCCAAGATGCTACTTTTTTCTTACACTTTGAACCCTACGGCTTATAAAACAGTGGGGCTAATTTATGGACCTTTCTTGGCTGAAGGCCATAACATTTTGTGTTTACTAGTTTTCATTCACCACAAGCAGAAACACTGAAACGCTGTGTGGGTTTGTTGTGCTATGGCGCCATCTTTTGGACTAGTTCGCCCACTGCAGGTGCTGCACTGTCCTTACATGTAGTACTTTCAACTGGAAGTAGAAGTGCCATTCCACAGCGTCTCTACCTGAATGGATTCTTCATTCATCACGCCAAGCAAGGTTTGTAAGTTTTACAATATAACTAAAACTATTCATACTTACTAAAGCGTCTCATGTGTGACGTCAATAAATGTTTTCATGCATATTTGTACGTGCTATCATACTGTAATCAAGCTACCTCCTAATGTGGCCTTAAACTGATGCGAAATGTTCAGATTTGGCCCCGTTACACCGCACTTCAAATCTGATTTTGTTTTGCCCTCAAATGACACGGATCAGATTTTTGTTCCCAGGGCTTCAAATCTGATCTTTTGGCATCAGAGTCAGACCACATCAGGAGGTAGTCCTGAATCTGAATTTTTCACATGTGACTTCCGTCTAAACGCAATGCGACCTGAATGTGACTAAGTCACTTGGGGAAGCACGTGGTCGCCAGCACAAGTGGATATTTCATTACAACAGCAAAGCCTATTCAAACCAAGGATTTTGTCACTGCGTCACTTGTCAATAGTGCTTGAATAATAGTCTCTATGTAATGTATGAATATATATTTTGATTCCGAATAAATAGTGATAGTTGAAAGCCAGGAATTGACGCTGTGGCACATTTTCTTACATTTGAGTGTAAAAATAAATCTGATGTCCGTGTGTCCTCTACTAAACAGCCATTACAAGATTACCACCTGACCAAACATCCATTCATACTTGATATTACCGTATTTCCCGCACTATAAGGCGCACCTAAAACCACACATTTTTTCAAAAGCTGACAGTGCGCCTTATAATCTGGGGCGCCTTATATATGGACCAATATTGAGCCACAATAAGCGGTGGAAATGGATGGATGGATGGATGGATGGAGGTCTCGCAACTACGGCAAGCAGCCGCCAACTTCATTTTCCCCCATAGAAGAAGTGCGCTTCTTTTTCTACGCTTCTTCTTCTTCTATAGCCGCCGACCTTATTTTCCCCCGTAGAAGAAGAAGCGCACTTCTTCTTCTAAGCTTCTTCTTCTTCTACAGCCGCCGACCTTATATTCCCCCGTAGAAGTGCGCTTCTTCTTCTACGCTTCTTCTTCTTGTACAGCCGCCGACCTTATATTCCCCCGTAGAAGTGCGCTTCTTCTTCTACGCTTCTTCTTCTTCTACAGCCGCCGACCTTATATTCCCCCGTAGAAGTGCGCTTCTTCTTCTACGCTTCTTCTTCTTCTACAGCCGCCGACCTTATATTCCCCCGTAGAAAAAGTGCGCTTATTCTTCTACGCTTCTTCTTCTTGTACAGCCGCCGACCTTATATTCCCCCGTAGAAAAAGTGCGCTTATTCTTCTACGCTTCTTCTTCTTGTACAGCCGCCGACCTTATATTCCCCCGTAGAAGTGCGCTTCTTCTTCTACGCTTCTTCTTCTTCTACAGCCGCCGACCTTATATTCCCCCGTAGAAAAAGTGCGCTTATTCTTCTTTCTTTTTCTTTTTTCTTGTCCTGTCAGCTTCTCAGGCAAATCATGTATGTATGTTTGTACAGTGAATGTATATGTACAGTATGTGTATGTTTGTACAGTGAATGTATATGTACAGTATGTGTATGTTTGTACAGTCAATGTATATGTACAGTATGTGTATGTTTGTACAGTGAATGTATATGTACAGTATATGTATGTTTGTACAGTGAATGTATATGTACAGTATATGTATGTTTGTACAGTAAATGCATATGTACAGTATATGTATGTTTGTACAGTGAATGTATATGTACAGTATGTGTATGTTTGTACAGTGAATGTATATGTACAGTATATGTATGTTTGTACAGTGAATGTATATGTACAGTATGTGTATGTTTGTACAGTCAATGTATATGTACAGTATGTGTATGTTTGTACAGTGAATGTATATGTACAGTATGTGTATGTTTGTACAGTGAATGTATATGTACAGTATGTGTATGTTTGTACAGTGAATGTATATGTACAGTATGTGTATGTTTGTACAGTGAATGTATATGTACAGTATATGTATGTTTGTACAGTGAATGTATATGTACAGTATGTGTATGTTTGTACAGTCAATGTATATGTACAGTATGTGTATGTTTGTACCGTGAATGTGCGTGTAGATTGACGAACTTGGAATATGTAGGTATGTACTGTATTTGTGTATGTATGTGGGAGCGTAGGTACCTATGTATATACGTCTGTATGTATGAATAACGATGTGTGTGTGTGTGTGTGTGTGTGTGTGTTTGTGTGTACAATATATCTGACGCCCAGTGTGCGTGGGAGCCAGAGTACGGCCCCAGCCGCCCAGAGAGCCCAACCCAAACAGCAGTTGTGGCGCCCAGGGAACCAGGGACCACCAGCCCCACACAGCCAGGCCGCCCAGCGACAGGAACCCCAGAGCCTGGCCCACGGTGCCGCCCGGAAGAACCAGCAGCAGGCCGCAGACAGACGCGCCCCGCAGAGGACAAGACACGAGAGAAGCAGCGGACGGCCAGACCCCAACCAAGCCAGCGAGAGACAACCCCCCACATGGGCAGAAAGACGGGACACCCCGCCCGGGTGAACCCAGAGACTCCGCGCAGGCGGACGGGAAGACCGCCACCGCCCCACCAGCACCCGGGCCCCCACAACCCCCCACCCCCGAGGCGCAAGAAGTGCGTTTCTTCTTCTTCTACAGCCGCCGACCTTATTTTCCCCCGGGAGGCGTGCCGTTTCTGTGTGTAAAGACCCCAAAATGGCTCCTACGACGCAGAGTTTAAACTCAAGGCGATCGGTCACACAGTAGAAGACGGGAATAGAGCAGCAGCGAGAGAATTTAAAATGAACAGCAGCGACACTGACTCTTTAAATGACGACTTTGACGAGACAGAGCCGGACATGTAGGATGCCGTTTTTGCCCAACTGTTTGATTGGAACACCGAAGAAGAAGAATTTGAGGGTTTCGTGGATGAGGAATAACTAAATTAAGTGAACTTCACATGTTTATTTTGTGTCTTGTGTTGTGTGACATTATCGTTTGAGCAACGTTGAGTTATTGATATATTATTGCCTTGCACTATTTCGACTGTTACTATATTGTGATTGCACTAACGTTTGATTTACCGTAACAGTATCAGACTGATTTTTACATGTTTATTGAATCAGGGAGAATAATAAAACAGCTGTTTATTAGGGTTGGGAATCAAGTATAGAGTATCGTTTGGAACCGGGACTAACTTTCCGATTCTCCCGGAATCGTTCAAAAGTTTACATTTCGATTCCTAGTTTCAATACCCAGCCCGCCCACCGGTAAAAAAGAATAAATCAGCCGACCGGAAGAAGAAGCCGCTGAACACCAACGAAGAAGCGCCCACCGCCGGAAGTGTTAGCATAGCCGAGCCTAGTCAAGCATGGATAGCGGGCGTCGGCAATCGAAAGTGGGGCTTTATTTTACTAAAAAAAAATGAAATATCGGCGAAATGTAACACGTGCGACAGGACTATTTGGTGCTTAGGAGGGTGCACGTCGAACATGATGAAGCACCTCCGAGTTCATGGAGTACAAATAAATACGTGTCCGGTCTTCAACGCGCTGCACCGACCGCCCTACTGCTGCATGGTGCTGGAACCAACACAAGACTTATCCTTTGCTGTCAGATCTCGCTTTCTCCTATTTATGCCTTCAAGCTTCTTCCACACCCAGCGAACGTGTATTTTCCACAGCAGGAGACACTATCTGTCCAGAACGCTCACGCATCCTGCCTGAGAAGGCGGATACGGTCATTTTTTACCTAAACAAGATCTTCCTCTGATTTTTTACTGTACATGCTGCTAATCTGGACTGGCTTTTGCAAGTTGTTTCTTATTGTTTATTCGCTTTTCTGCACCAGGTTAGCCCATCAGTGGGAGCACGGTAACATGTTTAAGTACCTGCAGCATCATACACTTGTGTGTGTAAATGTGTTTTCATGAGGTTTCCTGCAGCATCATACACTTGTGTGTGTAAATGTGTTTTCATGAGGTTTCCTGCAGCATCACACACTTGTGTGTGTAAATGTGTTTTCATGAGGTTTCCTGCAGCATCATACACTTGTGTGTGTAAATGTGTTTTCATGAGGTTTCCTGCAGCATCATACACTTGTGTGTGTAAATGTGTTTTCATGAGGTTTCCTGCAGCATCATACACTTGTGTGTGTAAATGTGTTTTCATGAGGTTTCCTGCAGCATCACACACTTGTGTGTGTAAATGTGTTTTCATGAGGTTTCCTGCAGCATCATACACTTGTGTGTGTAAATGTGTTTTCATGAGGTTTCCTGCAGCATCATACACTTGTGTGTGTAAATGTGTTTTCATGAGGTTTCCTGCAGCATCATACACTTGTGTGTGTAAATGTGTTTTCATGAGGTTTCCTGCAGCATCATACACTTGTGTGTGTAAATGTGTTTCCATGAGGTTTCCTGCAGCATCATACACTTGTGTGTGTAAATGTGTTTTCATGAGGTTTCCTGCAGCATCATACACTTATGTGTGTAAATCTGTTTCCATGAGGTTTCCTGCAGCATCATACACTTATGTGTGTAAATGTGTTTTCATGAGGTTTCCTGCAGCATCATACACTTATGTGTGTAAATCTGTTTCCATGAGGTTTCCTGCAGCATCATACACTTATGTGTGTAAATGTGTTTTCATGAGGTTTCCTGCAGCATCACACACTTGTGTGTGTAAATGTGTTTTCATGAGGTTTCCTGCAGCATCATACACTTGTGTGTGTAAATGTGTTTCCATGAGGTTTCCTGCAGCATCATACACTTGTGTGTGTAAATGTGTTTTCATGAGGTTTCCTGCAGCATCATACACTTATGTGTGTAAATGTGTTTTCATGAGGTTTCCTGCAGCATCATACACTTGTGTGTGTAAATGTGTTTTCATGAGGTTTCCTGCAGCATCATACACTTATGTGTGTAAATGTGTTTCCATGAGGTTTCCTGCAGCATCATACACTTATGTGTGTAAATGTGTTTTCATGAGGTTTCCTGCAGCATCATACACTTGTGTGTGTAAATGTGTTTTCATGAGGTTTCCTGCAGCATCATACACTTGTGTGTGTAAATGTGTTTCCATGAGGTTTCCTGCAGCATCATACACTTGTGTGTGTAAATGTGTTTTCATGAGGTTTCCTGCAGCATCATACACTTATGTGTGTAAATGTGTTTTCATGAGGTTTCCTGCAGCATCATACACTTGTGTGTGTAAATGTGTTTTCATGAGGTTTCCTGCAGCATCATACACTTGTGTGTGTAAATGTGTTTTCATGAGGTTTCCTGCAGCATCATACACTTGTGTGTGTAAATGTGTTTTCATGAGGTTTCCTGCAGCATCATACACTTGTGTGTGTAAATGTGTTTTCATGAGGTTTCCTGCAGCATCATACACTTGTGTGTGTAAATGTGTTTTCATGAGGTTTCCTGCAGCATCATACACTTGTGTGTGTAAATGTGTTTTCATGAGGTTTCCTGCAGCATCATACACTTATGTGTGTAAATGTGTTTCCATGAGGTTTCCTGCAGCATCATACACTTATGTGTGTAAATGTGTTTTCATGAGGTTTCCTGCAGCATCATACACTTGTGTGTGTAAATGTGTTTTCATGAGGTTTCCTGCAGCATCATACACTTGTGTGTGTAAATGTGTTTCCATGAGGTTTCCTGCAGCATCATACACTTGTGTGTGTAAATGTGTTTTCATGAGGTTTCCTGCAGCATCATACACTTATGTGTGTAAATGTGTTTTCATGAGGTTTCCTGCAGCATCATACACTTGTGTGTGTAAATGTGTTTTCATGAGGTTTCCTGCAGCATCATACACTTGTGTGTGTAAATGTGTTTTCATGAGGTTTCCTGCAGCATCATACACTTGTGTGTGTAAATGTGTTTTCATGAGGTTTCCTGCAGCATCATACACTTGTGTGTGTAAATGTGTTTTCATGAGGTTTTCAAAAATAAAGCTCTCTTGAGGAAAGTTTACCCCTGTGAACATGTATTCAAAATGTATAATATTTATATTCAAGTTCATAGATTTGATATTTATATTCTAGTGGAGAACAGCCCTGTGAGGAATTTATAGTAAAGTTCATAAAAAGTTAATAGAATTAAAACTGATGGAGAATGTCAGACTATTTCATTCAGAAAGACTGTAGGTTAGCTTGCTCATTTAAAATATCCTAAACCTTTTTTTGACCCGGTCTCTTAAAAGAATCGGAATCGAGAATCGTCAGGAATCGGAATCGAAACAAATAATCGGAATCGGAATCGTTCGAATTCAAACAATACTCAACCCTACAGTTTATTGATTTTGGGAGTGAACGGAGTTGTCAGAAAGCTGGTTTGTAATCTATTAATAAAGTTTGACTGACCTATATGACTGTTTTGTTGACATTCCCTTTAGCTCAGCTCCATCTAAAAGGATGCATAACGTAACCCCAGCCTCTACTGTAGCATCTATTCTATGCGCCTTATAATGCGGTGCACCTTATATATGAAGTTTTAAAATAGGCCATTCACTGAAGGTGCACCTTATAATCCGGTGCACCTTATAGTGCGGAAAATACGGTACATTACTGTCACCTAAAAACACTCGTATTAAATCAAGTGCTGCAACTTTTATTTTATTTTATAGTAATAGTAGCAACTTCTCCCCAGTCAAATGCCTTTGTTTTTACTTTATCGGAGTGCGCATGCCAGTAACGTGGGGGCCACTTAAGGGCCACATAGGGGATACAAATCACATTGTACTTGCCGTGTAAACAGTCAGCTGGAAAATATCACATGTAAAAAAACTGTGACTGGGGCCTGCAGTGTAAATATAGTCCTAGAAGCCCTTTGGAGGGTGTAGACAGTCAGATGTGTGACACTTGAGGGCAATCAATTAGGGTTGGGCGATATGGCCTTGTTTTAATATCTAAATAAATAAATGGGTTGTACTTGTATATCTCCATATTTTTAGGCCATATCACGATGCATGATATATATCTGGATATTTTGCCTTGGACTTAAATGAACACTTAATGCATATAATGACAGCAGTATGATGATTATATGTGTTTACATTAAAACATTCTTCTTCATACTGCATTCATAGATGCTACTTTTAAACTTTCATGCAGAGAGGGAAATCACAACTAAGTCTATTGAGCAAAGTGTATTTGTTAAACAGTTTTTAAGCAATGGCACAAACATTCATGTCATTTCAAAACAGAAAGTGCAAGATTGTCAGAGACATTTTAAAACAAGCTATTAGTGCACTTTTGTGCATGATGTCACTAAGATGACACATCAAAACAACACTAAATTAAAGTGCACTTTTTGTACAGAACGCCACTACAAAAGTTTAAAAGAAATAAAGTGCACTTCTGTGCATGATGTCACACAAGATACTTCAATAACTGTCAAATAAAAATTAGCTGCATAATAGGAAATCAAATAGTGTATGTCATTCACTATGTGGTAGGTTCCTGCGGACGTTATTAAATTTTTTTGTTGACTATTTTTTTCATACGGTGTTGATCTGGAAATGTTTGCCTCTGCATTTTGATGGTGTGGGCGTCTGGCACCGGATGGAGATGTTGATATGCGAAGTTTAAAACTCTTCATTCTCTAACAAGTGACTTTTCAAATGATGCTACATATTAGCAGTAATGCTACTTTTTGTAGCGAAGCTTTTAGCCCACACGACATATTACGGTTGTCTGTTCGACATATTCCCACTTGAAGCCAAACCACCGCCAGACGATGGACCCCTTGCAGTTTTTCTTGGGAATTAATTCTTCCTTCATGCGCACCATCTTTCTCTCGTATTACCACTCGCACGGCTCCGCCTGAGGGATCGAAGGTTCGTATTATCATCGCTTAAGTACAGTTAACGTTACCCATGCTGCTACCTCTCTGCTGGGCGAGGGCGTATACGTATGTGACGTATGACGTGACAATATGTGACGTATGTAAGAAGGTGCGCGAGAGGAGCATGTAGTGTAATGCCCGCAGCTAAAGACACAGGAAAGAGCGGGAAAAGCCTGCAGTGTAATGCCAGCAGCTAAAAGCAACTGCGTAAGAAGGTATACTCCAATATCACCATATAGTCATTTTCTGTATCGCACAGAGACAAACCCCCGATATATCGATATATCGCCCAGCCCTACAATCAATACATATCAGATTTGGTGTGCAGTGAAAACGAGGCCTTATCACATACATCTGGCTTGTTTGCTACTGTGTGCTTAGCTGTTGTCTAGCTGCTTGTGGCTTGTCGGCCTTCAGGAAAATGCAAGTGTGTGTGTGTTTGCATTTAGATGTTTAGCATGGCACAAGTCAAGACTGCTCCAATTGGATAGAATCAAATAGCAGTATCTTCCCAGGTGCTCCTGGAACTTGACTGCTTTACTCCATGCAGGCACACAACACTGTGTGGTGTCTGACACTCCCAAAACATCTGCTCACCTTTCCCCTGCAGTCCTGATCTTGGAAAATGGCAGAGGTCAAATAGTGGACTGAGCTTACAGCTGCATTTGGAAGGCGAGGGAACTTCTCACTTAGAAGACCAGCTGGTTTCTCAGCCACAACTTAGCAGCTTGCAATCATCTCAAGTTCTCTCTGTCAACACCAAGTCCACAATGAAGGCCAGACCAGGACCAGTTCAGGACTTTCTCCTTCTAGTGTTCCCACACGCTCCAAAAACAAGGTCCTCATGTGTGTGTGTGTGTGTGTGTCTACCAGGGCAGGTCCAAAGGCCTGTTTAACTCTTTGCAACACAAAGAGCCATGATTGGCCGAGCACACAGCCATGGTGTTACAGGAAGCAGCTGCATGCTGGGGGTCAAAGTTCACACCAACACTTCTCTTGTCCACATGGGAGTCTAGTCAGTGTGGACATGACTTGTTGTATGTGGATTAGTATTAGTAGTAATAGTGTGTGTGATGATGTGTATCTAGTCAGTGGGGACATGACTTGTTGTATGTGGATTAGTATTAGTAGTAATAGTGTGTGTGATGATGTGTATCTAGTCAGTGGGGACATGACTTGTATGTGGATTAGTATTAGTAGTAATAGTAGTAATAGTGTGTGTGGGACGGCGTGGCGAAGTTGGTGGAGTGGCTGTGCCAGCAATCTGAGGGTTACTGGTTCAATTCCCACCAGGCTACCATCCTAGTCACGTCTGTTGTGTCCTGAGCAAGACACTTCACCCCTGCTCCTGATGTGTCCTGGTGAGCGCCTTGCATGGCAGCTCCCACCGTCAGTGTGTGAATGTGTGTGTGAATGGGTGAATGTGGAAATACTGTCAAAGCGCTTAAGGCTCCTTAAAAAAGGGTGGAAAAGCGCTATACAAGTACAACCCATTTACCATTACCATGTGTGTGATGATGTGTATTTAGTCGGTGTGGACATGACTTGTTGTATGTGGATTAGTAGTAGTAGTAGTAGTAGTAGTAGTAATAGTGTGTGTGTGCACATGACTTGGTATATGTGGATTAGTAGTAGTAGTAGTAGTAGTAGTAATAGTGTGTGTGTGCACATGACTTGGTATATGTGGATTAGTAGTAGCAGTAGTAGTAGTAGTAGTAATAGTGTGTGTGTGCACATGACTTGGTATATGTGGATTAGTAGTAGTAGTAGTAGTAGTAATAGTAATAGTGTTTGTGTGCACATGACTTGGTATATGTGGATTAGTAGTAGCAGTAGTAGTAGTAGTAGTAATAGTGTGTGTGTGCACATGACTTGGTATATGTGGATTAGTAGTAGCAGTAGTAGTAGTAGTAGTAATAGTGTGTGTGTGCACATGACTTGGTATATGTGGATTAGTAGTAGCAGTAGTAGTAGTAGTAGTAATAGTGTGTGTGTGCACATGACTTGGTATATGTGGATTAGTAGTAGCAGTAGTAGTAGTAGTAATAGTGTTTGTGTGCACATGACTTGGTATATGTGGATTAGTAGTAGCAGTAGTAGTAGTAGTAGTAGTAATAGTAGTAGTAGTAATAGTTTGTGTGTGATGATGTGTATTTAGTCAGTGTGGACATGACTTGGTGTATGTGGATTACTATTATTAGTAATAGTAGTAGCAGAAATAGTAGTGCAAGTGTATTAGTAGTAGTAGTAGTGTACGTGTGTTATTATTAGTGTATTAGTGTTAGTAGCGCATTAGTGTTAGTATTAGTAGTGTATTAGTATTAGTAGTGTATTAGAATAAGTATTATATTTGTGTTAGTATTAGTATTAGTAGTGACCTGAAAGCGCTTGACATGGACCTGAACATCTGGGAAGAGCTTGCTCAGGACAGATCCAGCTGGAGACACACCGTGAACACTGGACTGAAAGCTGGCGAGGCAAAACTACGCCAGCTTGAAGATGAGAAGCGAGCTCAGACAAAGAGCATGCAACTACATCCTGTAGCTGACTCCACCTACAAATGCACCAAGTGCACTGGAGACTGCCACTCCCGTGTGGGTCTGTACAGCCACAGCAGACGCTGCATGACCAACTAAATCATATCCAAGGGCCGCCCATCCATTGTCTTCCCAAACTTACGGATGCCCACAACAACAACATAGTAATGAATGTGTATTATTATACTAGTGTGTTAGTAGTAGTATTAGTAGTATTATTAGGAGAAGTTGACTCTGTAAGGTTCTGATTGCACTTCCCGACTGGGAAAAGTTAACTTGGTGAGCTTCTGATTGCCCATCCCCACTGGGAGAAGTTAACTTGGTGAGGTTCTGATTGCCCATCCCGACTGGGAGAAGTTGACTCGGTGAGGTTCTGATTGCCCATCCCGACTGGGAGAAGTTGACTCGGTGAGGTTCTGATTGCCCATCCCCACTGGGAGAAGTTGACTCGGTGAGGTTCTGATTGCCCATCCCGACTGGGAGAAATTGACTGGTGAGGTTCTGATTGCCCATCCCGACTGGGAGAAGTTGACTCGGTGAGGTTCTGATTGCCCATCCCCACTGGGAGAAGTTGACTCGGTGAGGTTCTGATTGCCCATCCCGACTGGGAGAAATTGACTGGTGAGGTTCTGATTGCACATCCCGACTGGGAGAAGTGGACTCGGTGAGGTTCTGATTGCCCATCCCGACTGGGAGAAGTTGACTCGGTGAGGTTTTGATTGCCTGTCCCGACTGGGAGAAATTGACTGGTGAGGTTCTGATTGCACATCCCGACTGGGAGAAGTGGACTCGGTGAGGTTCCGACATCACAAACAAACCCTCAGCCAGTGTTTATTCAACTGATAAACTCACTTATGTTGCTGTTTTTGAGAATGAAACCTTGTCAGCGAGTCATAATGTTCCAACATTTCCTTGGATCATAATCTCATCATCAAATACAATATTCACATTTGATATCTTTTTCTATTGCTCCTTATTTGCCATAGGTCATTAAAATACCAATAATAGCAACCTATTTATAAAACTTAAGTAAATTCTTGACTATAAGCTGCTACTTTTTTACTACGCTTTGGACCCCGTGGCTTAGAAAATGGTGCACCTAATTTATGGATTTTTCTTCGCTGACGGCCATTATTGAAAATAGATTTTAAAAAAACAAAAAAAGAGCAAAGACACTGAATAGGTGTGATGCTTGTGCTATGGTGTCATCTTATGGGCGAGTTTGCTGCAATGCGCTTCCGTTTAGATGTGAGTTTTAAACCGGAAGTACAAGAGCTGTTTCATCTTCCAGCCATCCGTAGTGTACTTGTATGGATTCTTCATTCATTAGTTCAAGCAAGGTTTGTAAGTTTTACAATTAAGGTATGTAAATAAACACTTAGAAAATGTTACTGTGTAATTAACTCAATTCACAAGGTATATATATATATATCTGTGGCTTATAGTCTGGTGCAGCTTATACTGTATATGGAAATTGTATTCGTTTATAGATCTAGTGGGTGTGGCTTACAAACCGGTGCGCTTTGTAGTCCAGATAATAGGCTAATCATCAATAATATTGACAATTTGAAGATTCAGCATCGGTATGGCTTATACTGCCCTTGCAACTACTTGCTCTCAGGCAGGGGTCTCAAACTCAATTTTCCTGTGGGCCACTGGATGCAGAAACTGGCTGAGGCTGGGCCACAAGAAGGCTGGGCGATATATCGATATATACGATAAATCGCGGGTTTGGCTCTGTGCGATATAGAAAATGACTATATCGTAATATTTGAGTATGCTTTTTCACGCAGGACTTTTAGCTGCGGGCGTACACTTCAGGCTCTCCTCGCTCTTTCCTGTCTCTCCTCACAGACAAGCAGGCGCACATTCTTACATACGTCACAAACTGTCACGTCACACGCCCTCGCAGGGCAGAGAGCTAGCGGCGTGGCTAACGTTAGCTGCTAACGTAGCCGTACGAGAGAAAGATGCTGCGGATCTGGTAACAAATGAAGGAAGACTTAATTCCCAAGAAAAACAGCAGGGTTTCCATCGTCTGGCGGTGGTTCGGCTTCAAGCGGGAATATGTCGAACAGACAACCGTAATTTGTCAATTGTGGGGGGAAAAAGCGTTGCTATAAAAAGTAGCATTACTGCTAATATGTAGCATCGTTTGTAAAGTCACTCGCTAGAGAATGAAGAGAATTTCATAACCTTAGTAACATACCACATAGTAAAAGATGAATACTATTTGATTTCCTATTATGCAGCTCATTTTTATTTGACACTTAAAATGTCTCTGACAATCTTGCACTTTATGTTTTGGAAATGACTTGAATGTTTGTGCCATTGCTTAATAACGTTAATAAATATACTTTTGGTCAATTGACTTAGTTGTGATTTCCCTCTCTGCATGAAAGTTTAAAAGTAGCATGTATGAATGCAGTATGAAGAAGAATGCAGACACATAGAATCATCATACTGCTGTGATTATATGCATCAAGTGTTCATTCAAGGCCAAGGCAAAATATATTCATATATATTGTACTTCGCGATATGGCCTAAAAATATGGCGATATTAAAAAAAGGGCAATATCGCCCAACCCTAGCCGCGAGCAAAGATTTCTTTACAAAAATCTAACATGCACTTTTTAATGAATTCACCTTCTTTGAATGATTTTCCCACCCTAGCAATATACTTGCCAACACTCGCGACCTTTCCGGGAAACACCCGTGTATCAGTGCCCCTACCCACAATATCCTGGGGTATACATTCTAGGGTTTTCATCCGGACAACAATTTTAAGGCCATGCCGTGACGGCACTGCCTCTAACGTCCACTTTCCCTCCGTACGAACATTATGCCGGCCCATTCACAAGTTGCAAGAGATTTCTGCAGAATCAAGGAAGGGAATGCAAGACATACTTGGTCAACAGCCATACAGGTCACACTGACGGTGGCCGTGTAAATAACTTCAACACTGTTACAAATATGCGCCACACTGTGAACCCACACCAGACAAGATTGACAAACACATTTTGGGAGAACATCTTCACCGCAACACAACAGAACAAAGTACCAGAATCCAATGCAGCCCTAACTCTTCTGGGCTACAATAGGGGGCGGGGTTGGGAGGGGCGGGGTGTATATTGTAGCCCGGAAGACTTAGGGCTGCATTGGATTCTGGGTATTTGTTCTGTTGTGTTTATGTTGTGTTACGGTGAAGATGTTCTCCCAAAATGTGTTTGTCATTCTTGTTTAGTGTGGGTTCAGAGTGTGGCACATATTTGTAACAGTCTCAAAGTTGTTTGTACGGCCACCCTCAGTGTGACCTGTATGGCTGTTGATCAAGTATGTCTTGCCTTCCCCGATTGCATCTACATATGTCAAATATATCATGTGGCTGGGCTCTTACGCTCTTTGTACAGGTTGTAGAGGATGTTAAAGGCAGTGCCTCCACGGTGCCCCCTTGATATTGTTCTACGGGTGAAATTTGGGAGAATGATCATTCCTAGAGGGGCACTGAAAATTTGTAGTCTCCCGGAAAAATCGAGGTAGTATTATGCTGTAAAGCGCCATTCATATCAAACTCGCGGGCCGTACCAACATTAAATATTCTTATTAAGGTGCGGGCCGCAAAACAACGTCTCACGGGCCGCAATTGGCCCGCGGGTCGCGTGTTTGAGACCCCTGCTCTAAGGTGTATACCCACATATGTGGCGGAGCTCCAAATGAATGTAAAGTATGAAAGACCAGAAGAATGAGTGCTTAGTAACAGGAGTGCAGATAATATCTGATTACTTTCAGTAAATCAACAAGTAGTTTAACAACAGTTGTGAGACTAGAAATGATGTACTGATCATTCAGTTACCTGTTCTGCTCCTCCAGCTTGGCCAGCAGCTGCTCGTCATCCGGGCTGAGCAGCGGCGGCGAGGACGGCGAGGACAGAGACGAGGAGGTCGGCAAGGTCGTGGGCGTGGCCACCTGGCTAGCCATCTGAGACACCGAGTTCTTCACCCATGAGAGAGTTGAACTCAGCTTACCTGCAACCTTGTCTGTCGCCACCTGCGGGGCCAGAGAACATGAAGAGCCATCAGCGTTTCCATGGCAAAGTAGCTGCTTCCCCACGTCACTTGTGAACCTTGGCATATGCTAATGGACCTGGCAGACGGGGGCAAAGTGCACATTTCTTCCCCTGAAGTGGGCCCCGCCCACCAGCAGCCATTCTTCTCCTGAGGCTTCCTCATAAATCCCGGGGGCTTTTTGTGCTCCCGGAGGACTTGGGACGCGGCCTGCATGCTTGATGAGCGACTTGGGACAGTGACTTGACTTGACAATGACTCGACTCGACAATCACTTGACTTGACAACGACTTTACTTGACAATCATTTGACTTGACCACGACTTGACTTGACAATCACTTGACTTGACAATGACTTGACAACGACTTGACGTGACAATCACTTGACTTGACAACGACTTGACTTGGCAATGACTTGGGACGCAGCCTGCATGCTTGATGAGCGACTTGGGACTTGACATTAACTCGACTTGACTTGACAATCATTTGACAACGACTTGACTTGACAATCACTCGACTTGACAATCATTTGACATGACAACGATTTGACAACGACTTGTGACGCAGTGTGCATGCTTGATGAGCGACTTGGGACTTGACATTAACTCGACTTGACTTGACAATCATTTGACAATGACTTGACTTGACAATCACTTGACTTGACAACGACTTGACTTGACAATCATTTGACATGACAACGATTTGACAACAACTTGTGACGCAGCGTGCATGCTTGATGAGCGACTTGGGACAATGACTTGACGATGACCTGACTTGACAATGACTCGACTTGACAATGCCTTGGGACGCGGCGTGCATGCTTGATGAGCCAGAAAGGTCTGCTTCAAAAGCTTAGCAGAGGTTCCTGAAAGCCTTTGGACAGGCAGCACAATCACTCGACTTGACATTATCATTGTCATGTTCCTCATCTTTCTCACTACAAGCTTACATTATCATTGTCATGTTCCTCATCTTTCTCACTACAAGCTTACATTATCATTGTCATGTTCCTCATCTTTCTCACTACAAGCTTACATTATCATTGTCATGTTCCTCATCTTTCTCACTACAAGCTTACATTATCATTCTCATGTTCCTCATCTTTCTCACAACAAGCTTACATTATCATTGTCATGTTCCTCATCTTTCTCACTACAAGCTTACATTATCATTGTCATGTTCCTCATCTTTCTCACTACAAGCTTACATTATCATTCTCATGTTCCTCATCTTTCTCACTACAAGCTTACATTATCATTGTCATGTTCCTCATCTTTCTCACTACAAGCTTACATTATCATTGTCATGTTCCTCATCTTTCTCACTACAAGCTTACATTATCATTGTCATGTTCCTCATCTTTCTCACTACAAGCTTACATTATCATTGTCATGTTCCTCATCTTTCTCACTACAAGCTTACATTATCATTATCATGTTCCTCATCTTTCTCACTACAAGCTTACATTATCATTCTCATGTTCCTCATCTTTCTCACAACAAGCTTACAAGATGGCGGCGCCGATAATATAATCATAATGGGGGACTTTAATATCCATATGAATACCCCATCGGACCCACCGTGCGTAGCGCTCCAGACTATAATTGATAGCTGTGGTCTCACACAAATAATAAATGAACCCACGCATCGCAACGGTAATACGATAGACCTAGTGCTTGTCAGGGGTATCACCGCTTCCAAAGTTACGATACTCCCGTATACTAAAGTATTGTCCGATCATTACCTTATAAAATTCGAGGTTCAGACGCATGTTCGTCAAACTAATAATAATAATAACTGCTATAGCAGCCGCAACATTAATACGGCCACAACGACAACTCTTGCTGACCTACTGCCCTCGGTAATGGCACCATTCCCAAAGTATGTGGGCTCTATTGATAACCTCACTAACAACTTTAACGACGCCCTGCGCGAAACCATTGATAACATAGCACCGCTAAAGTTAAAAAAGGCTCCAAAAAAGCGCACCCCGTGGTTTACAGAAGAAACTAGAGCTCAGAAATTATTATGCAGAAAGCTGGAACGCAAATGGCGCACGACTAAACTTGAGGTGCACCATCAAGCATTTAGTGATGGTTTAATAACTTATAAACGCATGCTTACCTTAGCTAAAGCTAATTATTACTCAAATCTCATCCACCGTAATAAAAACGATCCTAAATTTTTGTTTAGTACGGTAGCATCGCTTACCCAACAAGGGACTCCTTCCAGTAGCTCCACCCACTCAGCTGATGACTTTATGCAATTCTTTAGTAAGAAAATTGAAGTCATTAGAAAGGAGATTAAAGACAATGCGTCCCAGCTACAACGGGGTTCTATTAACACTGACACGATTGTATATACGACGGATACTGCCCTCCAAAATAGTTTCTCTCGTTTTGAGGAAATAACATTAGAGGAATTGTTACAACGTGTAAATGGAATAAAACAAACAACATGTTTACTTGACCCTCTTCCTGGGAAACTGATCAAGGAGCTCTTTGTATTATTAGGTCCATCAGTGCTAAATATTATAAACTTATCACTTTCCTCGGGCACTGTTCCCCTAGCATTCAAAAAAGCGGTTATTCATCCTCTTCTTAAAAGACCTAACCTCGATCCTGACCTCATGGTAAACTACCGACCGGTGTCTCACCTTCCCTTTATTTCAAAAATCCTCGAAAAAATTGTTGCGGAGCAGTTAAATGAACACTTAGCGTCTAACAATCTATGTGAAACCTTTCAATCCGGTTTCAGGGCAAATCACTCGACGGAGACAGCCCTCGCAAAAATGACTAATGATCTATTGCTAAGGATGGATTCTGATGCGTCATCTATGTTGCTGCTCCTCGATCTTAGCGCTGCTTTCGATACCGTCGATCATAATATTTTATTAGAACGTATCAAAACACGAATTGGTATGTCAGACTTAGCCCTGTCTTGGTTTAACTCTTATCTTACTGATAGGATGCAGTGTGTCTCCCATAACAATGTGACCTCGGACTACGTTAAGGTAACGTGTGGAGTTCCCCAGGGTTCGGTCCTTGGCCCTGCACTCTTCAGCATCTACATGCTGCCGCTAGGTGACATCATACGCAAATACGGTGTTAGCTTTCACTGTTATGCTGATGACACCCAACTCTACATGCCCCTAAAGCTGACCAACACGCCGGATTGTAGTCAGCTGGAGGCGTGTCTTAATGAAATTAAACAATGGATGTCCGCTAACTTTTTGCAACTCAATGCCAAAAAAACGGAAATGCTGATTATCGGTCCTGCTAGACACCGAACTCTATTTAATAATACAACTCTAACATTTGACAACCAAACAATTAAACAAGGCGACACGGTAAAGAATCTGGGTATTATCTTCGACCCAACTCTCTCCTTTGAGGCACACATTAAAAGCGTTACTAAAACAGCCTTCTTTCATCTCCGTAATATCGCTAAAATTCGCTCCATTCTGTCCACTAAGGACGCTGAGATCATTATCCATGCGTTTGTTACATCTCGCCTCGACTACTGTAACGTATTATTTTCGGGTCTCCCCATGTCTAGCATTAAAAGATTACAGTTGGTACAAAATGCGGCTGCTAGACTTTTGACAAGAACAAGAAAGTTTGATCACATTACGCCTGTACTGGCTCACCTGCACTGGCTTCCTGTGCACTTAAGATGTGACTTTAAGGTTTTACTACTTACGTATAAAATACTACACGGTCTAGCTCCATCCTATCTTGCCGATTGTATTGTACCATATGTCCCGGCAAGAAATCTGCGTTCAAAGGACTCCGGCTTATTAGTGATTCCCAAAGCCCAAAAAAAGTCTGCGGGCTATAGAGCGTTTTCCGTTCGGGCTCCAGTACTCTGGAATGCCCTCCCGGTAACAGTTCGAGATGCCACCTCAGTAGAAGCATTTAAGTCTCACCTTAAAACTCATTTGTATACTGTAGCCTTTAAATAGACTCCCTTTTTAGACCAGTTGATCTGCTGTTTCTTTTCTTTTTCTTCTATGTCCCACTCTCCGATCCGATCCGGTGGCCATGTACTGCTTGCCTGTGTATCGGCTGGGGACATCTCTGCGCTGCTGATCCGCCTCGACATCTCTGCGCTGCTGATCCGCCTCCGCTTGGGATGGTTTCCTGCTGGCTCCGCTGTGAACGGGACTCTCGCTGCTGAGTTGGACCCGCTTTGGACTGGACTCTCGCGACTGTGTTGGATCCATTGTGGATTGAACTTTCACAGTATCATGTTAGACCCGCTCGACATCCATTGCTTTCCTCCTCTCTAAGGTTCTCATAGTCATTATTGTCACCGACGTCCCACTGGGTGTGAGTTTTCCTTGCCCTTATGTGGGCCTACCGAGGATGTCGTGGTGGTTTGTGCAGCCCTTTGAGACACTAGTGATTTAGGGCTATATAAGTAAACATTGATTGATTGATTGATTGATTTTCATTGTCATGTTCCTCATCTTTCTCACTACAAGCTTACATTATCATTGTCATGTTCCTCATCTTTCTCACTACAAGCTTACATTATCATTGTCATGTTCCTCATCTTTCTCACTACAAGCTTACATTATCATTGTCATGTTCCTCATCTTTCTCACTACAAGCTTACATTATCATTGTCATGTTCCTCATCTTTCTCACTACAAGCTTACATTATCATTGTCATGTTCCTCATCTTTCTCACTACAAGCTTACATTATCATTGTCATGTTCCTCATCTTTCTCACTACAAGCTTACATTATCATTCTCATGTTCCTCATCTTTCTCACAACAAGCTTACATTATCATTGTCATGTTCCTCATCTTTCTCACTACAAGCTTACATTATCATTGTCATGTTCCTCATCTTTCTCACTACAAGCTTACATTATCATTGTCATGTTCCTCATCTTTCTCACTACAAGCTTACATTTTCATTGTCATGTTCCTCATCTTTCTCACTACAAGCTTACATTATCACTGTCATGTTCCTCATCTTTCTCACTACAAGCTTACATTATCATTGTCATGTTCCTCATCTTTCTCACAACAAGCTTACATTATCACTGCCATGTTCCTCATCTTTCTCACTACAAGCTTACATTATCACTGCCATGTTCCTCATCTTTCTCACTACAAGCTTACATTATCATTGTCATGTTCCTCATCTTTCTCACAACAAGCTTACATTATCATTGTCATGTTCCTCATCTTTCTCACTACAAGCTTACATTATCATTGTCATGTTCCTCATCTTTCTCACTACAAGCTTACATTATCACTGCCATGTTCCTCATCTTTCTCACTACAAGCTTACATTATCACTGCCATGTTCCTCATCTTTCTCACTACAAGCTTACATTATCATTGTCATGTTCCTCATCTTTCTCACAACAAGCTTACATTATCATTGTCATGTTCCTCATCTTTCTCACTACAAGCTTACATTATCATTGTCATGTTCCTCATCTTTCTCACTACAAGCTTACATTATCATTGTCATGTTCCTCATCTTTCTCACTACAAGCTTACATTATCATTGTCATGTTCCTCATCTTTCTCACTACAAGCTTACATTATCATTGTCATGTTCCTCATCTTTCTCACTACAAGCTTACATTATCATTGTCATGTTCCTCATCTTTCTCACTACAAGCTTACATTATCATTGTCATGTTCCTCATCTTTCTCACTACAAGCTTACATTATCATTGTCATGTTCCTCATCTTTCTCACTACAAGCTTACATTATCATTGTCATGTTCCTCATCTTTCTCACTACAAGCTTACATTATCATTGTCATGTTCCTCATCTTTCTCACTACAAGCTTACATTATCATTGTCATGTTCCTCATCTTTCTCACTACAAGCTTACATTATCACTGCCATGTTCCTCATCTTTCTCACTACAAGCTTACATTATCACTGCCATGTTCCTCATCTTTCTCACTACAAGCTTACATTATCATTGTCATGTTCCTCATCTTTCTCACTACAAGCTTACATTATCATTGTCATGTTCCTCATCTTTCTCACTACAAGCTTACATTATCATTGTCATGTTCCTCATCTTTCTCACTACAAGCTTACATTATCATTGTCATGTTCCTCATCTTTCTCACTACAAGCTTACATTATCATTGTCATGTTCCTCATCTTTCTCACTACAAGCTTACATTATCACTGCCATGTTCCTCATCTTTCTCACTACAAGCTTACATTATCATTGTCATGTTCCTCATCTTTCTCACTACAAGCTTACATTATCATTGTCATGTTCCTCATCTTTCTCACTATAAGCTTACATTATCATTGTCATGTTCCTCATCTTTCTCACTACAAGCTTACATTATCATTGTCATGTTCCTCATCTTTCTCACTACAAGCTTACATTATCATTGTCATGTTCCTCATCTTTCTCACTACAAGCTTACATTATCATTGTCATGTTCCTCATCTTTCTCACTACAAGCTTACATTATCACTGCCATGTTCCTCATCTTTCTCACTACAAGCTTACATTATCACTGCCATGTTCCTCATCTTTCTCACTACAAGCTTACATTATCATTGTCATGTTCCTCATCTTTCTCACTACAAGCTTACATTATCATTGTCATGTTCCTCATCTTTCTCACTACAAGCTTACATTATCATTGTCATGTTCCTCATCTTTCTCACTACAAGCTTACATTATCATTGTCATGTTCCTCATCTTTCTCACTACAAGCTTACATTATCATTGTCATGTTCCTCATCTTTCTCACTACAAGCTTACATTATCACTGTCATGTTCCTCATCTTTCTCACTACAAGCTTACATTATCATGTTCCTCATCTTTCTCACTTCAAGCTTACATTATCATTGTCATGTTCCTCATCTTTCTCACTACAAGCTTACATTATCATTATCATGTTCCTCATCTTTCTCACTACAAGCTTACATTATCATTGTCATGTTCCTCATCTTTCTCACTACAAGCTTACATTATCACTGCCATGTTCCTCATCTTTCTCACTACAAGCTTACATTATCATTGTCATGTTCCTCATCTTTCTCACTACAAGCTTACATTATCACTGTCATGTTCCTCATCTTTCTCACTACAAGCTTACATTATCACTGCCATGTTCCTCATCTTTCTCACTACAAGCTTACATTATCACTGCCATGTTCCTCATCTTTCTCACTACAAGCTTACATTATCATTGTCATGTTCCTCATCTTTCTCACTACAAGCTTACATTATCATTGTCATGTTCCTCATCTTTCTCACTACAAGCTTACATTATCATTGTCATGTTCCTCATCTTTCTCACTACAAGCTTACATTATCATTGTCATGTTCCTCATCTTTCTCACTACAAGCTTACATTATCATTGTCATGTTCCTCATCTTTCTCACTACAAGCTTACATTATCACTGTCATGTTCCTCATCTTTCTCACTACAAGCTTACATTATCACTGCCATGTTCCTCATCTTTCTCACTACAAGTTTACATTATCATTGTCATGTTCCTCATCTTTCTCACTACAAGCTTACATTATCATTGTCATGTTCCTCATCTTTCTCACTATAAGCTTACATTATCATTGTCATGTTCCTCATCTTTCTCACTACAAGCTTACATTATCATTGTCATGTTCCTCATCTTTCTCACTACAAGCTTACATTATCATTGTCATGTTCCTCATCTTTCTCACTACAAGCTTACATTATCATTGTCATGTTCCTCATCTTTCTCACTACAAGCTTACATTATCACTGCCATGTTCCTCATCTTTCTCACTACAAGCTTACATTATCACTGCCATGTTCCTCATCTTTCTCACTACAAGCTTACATTATCATTGTCATGTTCCTCATCTTTCTCACTACAAGCTTACATTATCATTGTCATGTTCCTCATCTTTCTCACTACAAGCTTACATTATCATTGTCATGTTCCTCATCTTTCTCACTACAAGCTTACATTATCATTGTCATGTTCCTCATCTTTCTCACTACAAGCTTACATTATCATTGTCATGTTCCTCATCTTTCTCACTACAAGCTTACATTATCACTGTCATGTTCCTCATCTTTCTCACTACAAGCTTACATTATCATGTTCCTCATCTTTCTCACTTCAAGCTTAGATTATCACTGTCATGTTCCTCATCTTTCTCACTACAAGCTTACATTATCACTGCCATGTTCCTCATCTTTCTCACTACAAGCTTACATTATCACTGCCATGTTCCTCATCTTTCTCACTACAAGCTTACATTATCATTGTCATGTTCCTCATCTTTCTCACTACAAGCTTACATTATCATTGTCATGTTCCTCATCTTTCTCACTACAAGCTTACATTATCATGTTCCTCATCTTTCTCACTTCAAGCTTACATTATCACTGTCATGTTCCTCATCTTTCTCACTACAAGCTTACATTATCACTGTCATGTTCCTCATCTTTCTCACTACAAGCTTACATTATCATGTTCCTCATCTTTCTCACTTCAAGCTTACATTATCACTGTCATGTTCCTCATCTTTCTCACTACAAGCTTACATTATCACTGCCATGTTCCTCATCTTTCTCACTACAAGCTTACATTATCACTGCCATGTTCCTCATCTTTCTCACTACAAGCTTACATTATCATTGTCATGTTCCTCATCTTTCTCACTACAAGCTTACATTATCATTGTCATGTTCCTCATCTTTCTCACTACAAGCTTACATTATCATTGTCATGTTCCTCATCTTTCTCACTACAAGCTTACATTATCATTGTCATGTTCCTCATCTTTCTCACTACAAGCTTACATTATCATTGTCATGTTCCTCATCTTTCTCACTACAAGCTTACATTATCACTGTCATGTTCCTCATCTTTCTCACTACAAGCTTACATTATCATGTTCCTCATCTTTCTCACTTCAAGCTTACATTATCATTGTCATGTTCCTCATCTTTCTCACTACAAGCTTACATTATCATTATCATGTTCCTCATCTTTCTCACTACAAGCTTACATTATCATTGTCATGTTCCTCATCTTTCTCACTACAAGCTTACATTATCACTGCCATGTTCCTCATCTTTCTCACTACAAGCTTACATTATCATTGTCATGTTCCTCATCTTTCTCACTACAAGCTTACATTATCACTGCCATGTTCCTCATCTTTCTCATGAGCAGGCACTGCAAAGCTCCTTGTAAGGCTGCCTGCTGAGTGTTGCGGCTGAAATGAGATGAGATGAAATGAGATCCTCATGCAGCAACCACAACCACAACCACAACAACAATAACAACAGAAATGTTCACTTCAACAACACACGGCCGAAAGTAGTTTCCTGAATAAATGCTTCCAACTCCGTGGAACATCCCACGCGAGAGATGCTGACTCGACGTGCTAACTGATATGTCACATTGCCTCCCAAATGAACAACTTTGGAGGTATAGTTCTTGCCAGGAATTAGACGGACCCCAGGGGGAGACGGGAGCGGCGATGTAGTTCCTGCCAGGAATTAGACGGACCCCAGGGGGAGACGGGAGCGGCGATGTAGTTCCTGCCAGGAATTAGACGGACCCCAGGAGGGAAGACGGTCAACATTTACCTTGAAGCGATTTTAAGAAGCCGCGCCAAACTTCCTCGCCTGGCTGCCGCTTCCCATGCGTCAATCTGTCCCCCGCATTCTTGTGTGGGAGACGATTTTCTGAAACTTTTATCCGCGTTAGTGTCCGGAGCGAAGCCGCCTGGGTGTGTGGTAACGCGGGCTGGCTGCCATGGCGCCGTCTAATACCTGGACGCCAATGGCTCGGGCAGGGGCCGGCCGGGTGTTTACATGGCACTGCGCATGCGCAGATTGGCCTGCCACCTCTACACTGCCGCCACCGCGAGACCACGAGGAGTAACTACAACGTGACGTCATATTTATACATATACTCATCAAACTGTTACCTTTTAAATGATATTTACACATATACACATCCAACTGTTACCTTTTAAATGGTATTTATACATATACTCATCAAACTGTTACCTTTTAAATGATATTTATACATATACTCATCAAACTGTTACCTTTTAAATGATATTTATACATTTACTCATCAAACTGTTACCTTTTAAATGATATTTATACATTTACTCATCAAACTGTTACCTTTTAAATGATATTTATACATATACACATCCAACTGTTACCTTTTAAATGATATTTATACATATACTCATCAAACTGTTACCTTTTAAATGATATTTATACATTTACTCATCAAACTGTTACCTTTTAAATGATATTTATACATTTAATCATCATTAAATGGACACATCAAACTGTTAGCTAATTGTTGCCTCTGAGTCAACTGTTGGTTCTTACGTGATGCATGCAAAGTGTTGGCCTACTATTTTTATGGCACATTTTGTGGTTGCACATCATAGAGTCAAATATCTTCTTCTTTGCTGATACCTGGGAACGGTTAGCATGTTAGCTGCTAAGCTAGTCTTGCCATATATGCCTCAGGGTCAAATATTTTTGTTTTTTGATTCACACAAACTGTTAGCATGCTAGCTTTTGATGACATTATCCTGCATGGAGAGGTTATGAGGTGACCAACGATGACGCGCTAGCTGTTCAAAGTCGGGACCTGGGGTGGACCACTCATCTGTGCATCATTTGAGGACATCTCTGTGCTGCTGACCTGTCTCCACTCGAGATGATCTCCTGCTGGTCCACTATGGACTGGACTCTCACTATTATGTTAGATCCACTATGGACTGGACTCTCACTATTATGTTAGATCCACTATGGACTGGACTCTCACTATTATGTTAGATCCACTATGGACTGGACTCTCACTATTATGTTAGATCCACTATGGACTGGACTCTCACTATTATGTTAGATCCACTATGGACTGGACTCTCACACTATTAGCTAGATCCACTATGGACTGGACTCTCACACTATTATGTTAGATCCACTATGGACTGGACTCTCACTATTATGTTAGATCCACTATGGACTGGACTCTCACTATTATGTTAGATCCACTATGGACTGGACTCTCAGTGGTCACCGGATGTGCTTCCCTCCAAGGTTTCTCATTGTCATCCTATTGGGTTGAGTTTTTCCTTGCCCTGATGTGGGATCTGAGCCGAGGATGTAGTTGTGGCTTGTGCAGCCCTTTGAGACACTGGTGACTAAGCGCTATATAAGTAAACATCGATTGATTGATGTCGTTAGCAACCTAGCATTTTGAACAATTTTTTCATGTACATGCAGTAATATATTTTGGTATTTGACACATGTTACAGTTAGCATTTTAGGATGCTAAAATTAGCATATGCTAAATCTTTTAGCTAATTTAGCCCGTTTACACCTCAGTGTATTTCACTAATGCTAACTGTAAGCATGCTAAGGTTAACATGTTAGCAAAGCTGTCTGCTGTTAGCATGCTTTTTTTTACCTAATCTTCCTCATATTTTGTGTTACTTTACGCTATCTGGCCAGCGTGCTAACTGTTAGCATTTCAGTTCACCTTTGGCTCGTCAATGTTCACAGGACATTCCTACTGAAATAGCTTTTTCTAGTTCCTTGGAAACAAAATTAAAAAGGTTCTATTTTGGTTTCATCTGACCACATGACATTCTCCTAATCCTCTGCTGTATCATCCATGTATCCATTTTGGTATCAACTCAACTTGTCGTGTTTGGAGGAAGAAGAATACTGACTTGCATCCCAAGAACACCATACCTACTGTGAAGCAGTAGGTATAAATATATATATATATATATATATATATATATATATATATATATATATATATATATATATATATATATATATATATATATATATATATATATATATATATATATATATATATATATATATAGCCCGGCATCCTTTGATTGGTTGGTGTGTGGCCCTCAGTGGAAAAACTTTTTCACCACGACTCACTCTCTTTGAAACTGAATCGTAGTGTCTGCTATCAAGTGAGTCCTATGTGTCTGCTGTCAAGAGAGTCCTACCTGAACTTCATTGGCAGAAACAGAGAGTTGGAACGCTCCAGTCAAGCCATCCTGTCTTGATTGGTGACTTCAATCCAAGTTGGGAGAGAAAAATCAGTAAGTTTGTGTTAGCGGAGTAGAAAGCAGCAGCAGCACAAGGTGGTGTGTGGTGTGTCGTGTGTGGTGTGTAGTGTGTAGTGTGTAGTGTGTGGTGTGTGCTGTGTGCTGTGTGCTGTGTGCTGTGTGCTGTGTGCTGTGTGCTGTGTGGTGTGTGGTGTGTGGTGGAGATGTGACTCACACCTCCGCGTGCATACCAACACACCTGAAAGCCACTTTTCTGGTTGGACGCTGACGCACGTCTTTTGTGCTGCACACCACACCTGCTGACTAGTCACATCCAACACTAACCACACCTGCTGACTAGTCACATCCAACACTAACCACACCTGCTGACTAGTCACATCCAACACTAACCACACCTGCTGACTAGTCACATCCAACACTAACCACACCTGCTGACTAGTCACATCCAACACTAACCACTCCTGCTGACTAGTCACATCCAACACTAACCACACCTGCTGACTAGTCACATCCAACACTAACCACACCTGCTGACTAGTCACATCCAACACTAACCACACCTGCTGACTAGTCACATCCAACACTAACCACTCCTGCTGACTAGTCACATCCAACACTAACCACACCTGCTGACTAGTCACATCCAACACTAACCACACCTGCTGACTAGTCACATCCAACACTAACCACACCTGCTGACTAGTCACATCCAACACTAACCACACCTGCTGACTAGTCACATCCAACACTAACCACACCTGCTGACTAGTCACATCCAACACTAACCACACCTGCTGACTAGTCACATCCAACACTAACCACACCTGCTGACTAGTCACATCCAACACTAACCACACCTGCTGACTAGTCACATCCAACACTAACCACACCTGCTGACTAGTCACATCCAACACTAACCACACCTGCTGACTAGTCACATCCAACACTAACCACACCTGCTGACTAGTCACATCCAACACTAACCACTCCTGCTGACTAGTCACATCCAACACTAACCACACCTGCTGACTAGTCACATCCAACACTAACCACACCTGCTGACTAGTCACATCCAACACTAACCACACCTGCTGACTAGTCACATCCAACACTAACCACTCCTGCTGACTAGTCACATCCAACACTAACCACACCTGCTGACTAGTCACATCCAACACTAACCACACCTGCTGACTAGTCACATCCAACACTAACCACACCTGCTGACTAGTCACATCCAACACTAACCACACCTGCTGACTAGTCACATCCAACACTAACCACTCCTGCTGACTAGTCACATCCAACACTAACCACTCCTGCTGACTAGTCACATCCAACACTAACCACTCCTGCTGACTAGTCACATCCAACACTAACCACTCCTGCTGACTAGTCACATCCAACACTAACCACACCTGCTGACTAGTCACATCCAACACTAACCACACCTGCTGACTAGTCACATCCAACACTAACCACTCCTGCTGACTAGTCACATCCAACACTAACCACTCCTGCTGACTAGTCACATCCAACACTAACCACTCCTGCTGACTAGTCACATCCAACACTAACCACTCCTGCTGACTAGTCACATCCAACACTAACCACTCCTGCTGACTAGTCACATCCAACACTAACCACTCCTGCTGACTAGTCACATCCAACACTAACCACTCCTGCTGACTAGTCACATCCAACACTAACCACTCCTGCTGACTAGTCACATCCAACACTAACCACTCCTGCTGACTAGTCACATCCAACACTAACCACTCCTGCTGACTAGTCACATCCAACACTAACCACTCCTGCTGACTAGTCACATCCAACACTAACCACTCCTGCTGACTAGTCACATCCAACACTAACCACTCCTGCTGACTAGTCACATCCAACACTAACCACTCCTGCTGACTAGTCACATCCAACACTAACCACTCCTGCTGACTAGTCACATCCAACACTAACCACTCCTGCTGACTAGTCACATCCAACACTAACCACACCTGCTGACTAGTCACATCCAACACTAACCACTCCTGCTGACTAGTCACATCCAACACTAACCACTCCTGCTGACTAGTCACATCCAACACTAACCACTCCTGCTGACTAGTCACATCCAACACTAACCACACCTGCTGACTAGTCACATCCAACACTAACCACTCCTGCTGACTAGTCACATCCAACACTAACCACTCCTGCTGACTAGTCACATCCAACACTAACCACTCCTGCCGACTAGTCACATCCAACACTAACCACTCCTGCCGACTAGTCACATCCAACACTAACCACTCCTGCCGACTAGTCACATCCAACACTAACCACTCCTGCCGACTAGTCACATCCAACACTAACCACACCTGCTGACTAGTCACATCCAACACTAACCACTCCTGCTGACTAGTCACATCCAACACTAACCACTCCTGCTGACTAGTCACATCCAACACTAACCACTCCTGCTGACTAGTCACATCCAACACTAACCACTCCTGCTGACTAGTCACATCCAACACTAACCACTCCTGCTGACTAGTCACATCCAACACTAACCACTCCTGCTGACTAGTCACATCCAACACTAACCACTCCTGCTGACTAGTCACATCCAACACTAACCACACCTGCTGACTAGTCACATCCAACACTAACCACTCCTGCTGACTAGTCACATCCAACACTAACCACTCCTGCTGACTAGTCACATCCAACACTAACCACTCCTGCTGACTAGTCACATCCAACACTAACCACTCCTGCTGACTAGTCACATCCAACACTAACCACACCTGCTGACTAGTCACATCCAACACTAACCACACCTGCTGACTAGTCACATCCAACACTAACCACTCCTGCTGACTAGTCACATCCAACACTAACCACTCCTGCTGACTAGTCACATCCAACACTAACCACTCCTGCTGACTAGTCACATCCAACACTAACCACTCCTGCTGACTAGTCACATCCAACACTAACCACACCTGCTGACTAGTCACATCCAACACTAACCACACCTGCTGACTAGTCACATCCAACACTAACCACACCTGCTGACTAGTCACA
>NC_084636.1:35736785-35754751 GCF_033978795.1 Nerophis ophidion | reverse complement strand
TGGGACGGGTCTATCCCCAGCTGCATGTCTTTGGAGGTGGGAGGGGCCTATCCCCAGGTGCATGTCTTTGGAGGTGGGACGGGTCTATCCCCAGCTGCATGTCTTTGGAGGTGGGAGGGGCCTATCCCCAGGTGCATGTCTTTGGAGGTGGGAGGGGCCTATCCCCAGCTGCATGTCTTTGGAAGTGGGAGGGGCCTATCCCCAGGTGCATGTCTTTGGAGGTGGGAGGGGCCTATCCCCAGGTGCATGTCTTTGGAGGTGGGAGGGGCCTATCCCCAGGTGCATGCCTTTGGAGGTGGGAGGAAGGGAACCCACGCATTCACGGGGAGAACATGCAAACTCCACACAGAAAGATCCCGAGCCTGGATTTGAACCCAGGACTGCAGGACCTTCGTATTGTGAGGCAGACGCACTAACCCCTCTGCCACCGTGAAGCCCATGTCTGGTATAGGATTATTACATTTAATAATGTCTAGTATAGTATTATTAAATACATGTTTAGTGTATGAATATTAAATACATGTTTAGTGTATGAATATTAAATACATGTTTATTGTATTAATATTAAATACATGTTTAGTGTATGATATTAAATACATGTTTAGTGTATGAATATTAAATACATGTTTAGTGTATGATATTAAATACATGTTTAGTGTATGAATATTAAATCAATCAATGTTTATTTATATAGCCCCAAATCACAAAGGTCTCAAAGGACTGCACAAATCATTACGACTACAACATCCTCGGAAGAACCCACAAAAGGGCAAGGAAAACTCACACCCAGTGGGCAGGTGGAATTCACATCCAGTGGGACGCCAGCGACAATGCTGACTATGAGAAACCTTGGAGAGGACCTCAGATGTGGGCAACCCCCCCCCCTCTAGGGGACCGAAAGCAATGGATGTCGAGCGGGTCTAACATGATACTGTGAAAGTTCAATCCATAGTGGCTCCAAGACAGCAGCGAGAGTCCCGTCCACAGGAAACCATCTCAAGCGGATCAGCAGCGTAGAGATGTCCCCAACCGATACAGGCGAGCGGTCCATCCTGGGTCCCGACGAGCGGTCCATCCTGGGTCTCGACTCTGGACAGCCAGTACTTCATCCATGGTCATCGGACCGGACCCCCTCCACAAGGGAGGGGGGGACATAGGAGAAAGAAAAGAAGCGGCAGATCAACTGGTCTAAAAAGGAGGTTTATTTAAAGGCTAGAGTATACAGATGAGTTTTAAGATGAGACTTAAATGCTTCTACATGTTTAGTGTATGAATATTAAATACATGTTTAGTGTATGAATATTAAATACATGTTTAGTGTATGAATATTAAATACATGTTTAGTGTATGAATATTAAATACATGTTTAGTGTATGAATATTAAATACATGTTTAGTGTATGAATATTAAATACATGTTTGTGTACAATAAAAACAAAGGAATACTTATATATGCATGTTGAGAATAATACATGAATGAATGCTTCATTTCAGAGAATAAATAATAAAAGTAATGAGTAACAGAATGTGTGACCATTAAATATCTGAATGTGAATAAATGTTGATATTATGCAGTAAAAAGAGAATGTTATTACTAAATGTATGTTTAATTTACATGTTGTACATTAACATTAGGTAACAAATAGTTGAATGTCCTGCAATTTAATAATGAGTGTTATTTTCAGCAAGGTACTTGTGTTGTACTTTGATGTACTCCTACTTCCAAGTGACTTTGTCAAGTACTAGTAAAGGAAGAGATGATGCAGTACTTGAAGTCTTTACTTTTGTCCTGAGATGAAGATCAACTTCATGAAGACACCTTATCAATGTCAACATGACCAAAGTAGGAAGAAAGAAGGAAGGGGGCGGAGCCTCTTTCATTTTCTGATGTTTAGTTGGCCACTTGTCCAGGGTGTATCCCGCCTTCCGCCCGATTGTAGCTGAGATAGGCACCATTGCCCCCCGCCACCCCAAAGGGAATAAGCGGTAGGAAATGGATGGATGAATGAAGTTCCTGGTCAAAGCTGTTATACATTATATGCCTTGAGCTCTTACTTTGAAGGCCCTGAGAGCGGAAGTGGTGACACGATGAGTGCAGCGGAGATGTTTATATATGTCGCCTATACTGTATAAAAGTAGAAAATAACAAACACCGAGGGAGGCTCCAGTTTTACACGAGGACCACTTTATTTACTTTCTTTCAAAAACCTCCGCTCCACTCAAACTCTCCCACTTCCGCTCTAAGCGACTTCAAAATAAGAGCGCGAGACAAATATTGTATAACAGCTTATAACAGGAACTTAACATCACAAAGAAGCAAGCCCATAAAATAGGTTGCATTAGTTTGTGGTTTTATACAGTATAGGCGACATATATAAACCATCGGTTACATTTTTGTTGTTGTTGTGTGTTGTGAGGCTCTGTATATTTTGGGGGACAGGTTAATATGTTTTTGTTTTTGTTTTAACTGCCTGTGTTGTTTTTGCACTTATCCTGTTATTGTGTTGAAACGAGGACGTTTCTTTCTGTAGGAGGGGAGGTATGTAACCTATTTTTATGGGCTTGCCTCTTTGTGATGTTAAGTTCCTGTTAGAAGCTCTTCTACAGTATATGCCTTGGAGTCTTATTTTGAAGGCCCGAGGAGCGGAAGTGGTGACAGGTTGAGTGGAGCGGAGGTTTTTGAAAGCAAGTAAATAAAGTGGTCCTAAATAAAGTGTAAAACTGCAGCCTCCCCCTTCCTTATTTTGTACTTTTATACAGTATAGGCGACATATATAAACTCTCGCTTACAATAACAAAGACGCAGGCTCTAGTTTTACACGAGGACCACTTTATTTCAAACTTAAAAAAAAAAGTTTTATTTATACATTTCAATAATAACAAACAGATGAGAAACAATAATCAAAGTAGTTCAAAAAAGTATAAAACATTACAAAACATTATAACAACTGTACAAAACAGCACCTATACTGTCTTAAAGTTGTGAGGCTCAAAGTAACAAAAAAAAAACCCAAATATATATATATATATATATATATATATATATATATATATATATATATATATATATATATATATATATAATAACCAGTCGTGAAGCCATAGGCTCATTCAGATTCATTAAATAACTTAAATGTGGAACACAGCATCATCGTTTTCAACTTTATTTCAAACTTTTTTTTTTTTTTGAATGTTTATTTATAATATATATATATATATATATATATATATATATATATATATATATATATATATATACATATATATATATATATATATATATATATATATATACATATATATATATATATATATATATATATGTATATATATATATATATATATATATATATATATATATGTATATATATATATACATATATATATATATATATATATATACATATATATATATATATGAGCATCGTGCGTTGCGGTGGAGATGTAGTCAAACTCTCATGAGACACACTTTGCCTTTGGTCTTGTAGATATATTTATTGTAGATATATTTATTGTAGATATATTTATTGTAGATGTATTTATTGTAGATATATTTATTGTAGATATATTTATTGTAGATATATTTATTGTAGATGTATTTATTGTAGATATATTTATTGTAGATATATTTATTGTAGATGTATTTATTGTAGATGTATTTATTGTAGATATATTTATTGTAGATGTATTTATTGTAGATGTATTTATTGTAGATGTATTTATTGTAGATGTATTTATTGTAGATATATTTATTGTAGATGTATTTATTGTAGATGTATTTATTGTAGATATATTTATTGTAGATGTATTTATTGTAGATGTATTTATTGTAGATATATTTATTGTAGATGTATTTATTGTAGATGTATTTATTGTAGATGTATTTATTGTAGATGTATTTATTGTAGATATATTTATTGTAGATGTATTTATTGTAGATGTATTTATTGTAGATGTATTTATTGTAGATATATTTATTGTAGATGTATTTATTGTAGATGTATTTATTGTAGATATATTTATTGTAGATGTATTTATTGTAGATGTATTTATTGTAGATGTATTTATTGTAGATGTATTTATTGTAGATATATTTATTGTAGATGTATTTATTGTAGATGTATTTATTGTAGATGTATTTATTGTAGATATATTTATTGTAGATGTATTTATTGTAGATGTATTTATTGTAGATGTATTTATTGTAGATGTATTTATTGTAGATGTATTTATTGTAGATGTATTTATTGTAGATATATTTATTGTAGATGTATTTATTGTAGATGTATTTATTGTAGATGTATTTATTGTAGATATATTTATTGTAGATATATTTATTGTAGATGTATTTATTGTAGATGTATTTATTGTAGATGTATTTATTGTAGATGTATTTATTGTAGATGTATTTATTGTAAATGTATTTATTGTAGATGTATTTATTGTAGATGTATTTATTGTATCGGCAGCATCTAAATGTGCTGCCGCTCGACACACAGATTGAACTCATGACCCCGGAACAGGAAACATAGGTGTCATGTAACACAGAGGTAAACACTGCCCTCTAATGGACACAATGAGTAAGGGCGTACAACAGTACAACACTTAACATATATATATATCTATATATATATCTATATATATAGATATATATATAATAAACAAAGTACAGATTCATTAAATAACTTAAATTAGGAACACAGCACCATCGTTTTCAACTTTATTTCAAACCTTTCTCTGCCTGCGTCACACAAGTGACGTCACTGTTGGAGAGCCATATAGCACACCGTGATTGGTGGATTCCTTCAGCTCCGCCCACAACGCTGTCAAGCACCATTCATATCAAACTCTCACTAACATTCAACTTTCATATTAGCGTGGGAGCCGCAAAATAAGATCTCACGTGTCTGAGACCCTGGTCTAATATATATATAGATGTGTCAGAAGTGCTACTGACACTTTGATCATGTTTGCTTTTCCTGTCTTTCAAATCACTTCCTGTCCTGCTGCTCTTATTTTCTCACTGTTTCCTGTTTGCTCTCTGTCTTTTGTGGCACCTTTACTATCTGCTCCGTGTCTGCACACCTGTTCCTCGTTTAATTAGTTGTATTTAGTTCCACCTGAGTCCCTCCTTCACTGCTTCATCATTATTCTTTTTTGACGGATGTGGATCGGACGGGTTTTATTCGCAGTGAGTAATACTTTGCTCTTTTACACTGGCGTTCTATTGTTTGTCTTCATGCTTCTACCGTGTGCTTTATTGCTGATTTAAAGTTGTGTTTGTGTTGCTGTGACAGTTTGCTCTTTTACACTGGCGTTCTATTGTTTGTCTTCATGCTTCTACCGTGTGCTTTATTGCTGCTTGAAAATTGTTTGATTCGCACTGCACGTGCACATGTGTTAGGAACACAACATGTAGAAACACACATTTAGTGACAAACATGCACATGTTAGGAACACAACATGTAGAAACACACATTTAGTGACAAACATGCACATGTGTTAGGAACACAACATGTAGAAACACACATTTAGTGACAAACATGCACATGTTAGGAACACAACATGTAGAAACACACATTTAGTGACAAACATGCACATGTGTTAGGAACACAACATGTAGAAACACACATTTAGTGACAAACATGCACATGTGTTAGGAACACAACATGTAGAAACACACATTTAGTGACAAACATGCACATGTGTTAGGAACACAACATGTAGAAACACACATTTAGTGACAAACATGCACATGTGTTAGGAACACAACATGTAGAAACACACATTTAGTGACAAACATGCACATGTTGGGAACACAACATGTAGAAACACACATTTAGTGACAAACATGCACATGTTAGGAACACAACATGTAGAAACACACATTTAGTGACAAACATGCACATGTTAGGAACACAACATGTAGAAACACACATTTAGTGACAAACATGCACATGTGTTAGGAACACAACATGTAGAAACACACATTTAGTGACAAACATGCACATGTGTTAGGAACACAACATGTAGAAACACACATTTAGTGACAAACATGCACATGTGTTAGGAACACAACATGTAGAAACACACATTTAGTGACAAACATGCACATGTTAGGAACACAACATGTAGAAACACACATTTAGTGACAAACATGCACATGTTAGGAACACAACATGTAGAAACACACATTTAGTGACAAACATGCACATGTGTTAGGAACACAACATGTAGAAACACACATTTAGTGACAAACATGCACATGTTAGGAACACAACATGTAGAAACACACATTTAGTGACAAACATGCACATGTGTTAGGAACACAACATGTAGAAACACACATTTAGTGACAAACATGCACATGTTAGGAACACAACATGTAGAAACACACATTTAGTGACAAACATGCACATGTGTTAGGAACACAACATGTAGAAACACACATTTAGTGACAAACATGCACATGTGTTAGGAACACAACATGTAGAAACACACATTTAGTGACAAACATGCACATGTGTTAGGAACACAACATGTAGAAACACACATTTAGTGACAAACATGCACATGTGTTAGGAACACAACATGTAGAAACACACATTTAGTGACAAACATGCACATGTTAGGAACACAACATGTAGAAACACACATTTAGTGACAAACATGCACATGTTAGGAACACAACATGTAGAAACACACATTTAGTGACAAACATGCACATGTTAGGAACACAACATGTAGAAACACACATTTAGTGACAAACATGCACATGTGTTAGGAACACAACATGTAGAAACACACATTTAGTGACAAACATGCACATGTGTTAGGAACACAACATGTAGAAACACACATTTAGTGACAAACATGCACATGTTAGGAACACAACATGTAGAAACACACATTTAGTGACAAACATGCACATGTGTTAGGAACACAACATGTAGAAACACACATTTAGTGACAAACATGCACATGTTAGGAACACAACATGTAGAAACACACATTTAGTGACAAACATGCACATGTGTTAGGAACACAACATGTAGAAACACACATTTAGTGACAAACATGCACATGTTAGGAACACAACATGTAGAAACACACATTTAGTGACAAACATGCACATGTTAGGAACACAACATGTAGAAACACACATTTAGTGACAAACATGCACATGTTAGGAACACAACATGTAGAAACACACATTTAGTGACAAACATGCACATGTGTTAGGAACACAACATGTAGAAACACACATTTAGTGACAAACATGCACATGTGTTAGGAACACAACATGTAGAAACACACATTTAGTGACAAACATGCACATGTTAGGAACACAACATGTAGAAACACACATTTAGTGACAAACATGCACATGTGTTAGGAACACAACATGTAGAAACACACATTTAGTGACAAACATGCACATGTGTTAGGAACACAACATGTAGAAACACACATTTAGTGACAAACATGCACATGTTAGGAACACAACATGTAGAAACACACATTTAGTGACAAACATGCACATGTGTTAGGAACACAACATGTAGAAACACACATTTAGTGACAAACATGCACATGTGTTAGGAACACAACATGTAGAAACACACATTTAGTGACAAACATGCACATGTTAGGAACACAACATGTAGAAACACACATTTAGTGACAAACATGCACATGTGTTAGGAACACAACATGTAGAAACACACATTTAGTGACAAACATGCACATGTTAGGAACACAACATGTAGAAACACACATTTAGTGACAAACATGCACATGTGTTAGGAACACAACATGTAGAAACACACATTTAGTGACAAACATGCACATGTTAGGAACACAACATGTAGAAACAAGACACATTTAGTTGCTGACAAGCTGTCAGTCACCATGGCTCTCAACTGCTGGCTAAGAGAGTCAAGGTGTGGCTGAGTGTTTGCTACAGGTGAACACACCTGCCCTCACTGATTAGTGTTTGCTACAGGTGAACACACCTGCCCTCACTGATTAGTGTTTGCTACAGGTGAACACACCTGCCCTCACTGATTAGTGTTTGCTACAGGTGAACACACCTGCCCTCACTGATTAGTGTTTGCTACAGGTGAACACACCTGCCCTCACTGATTAGTGTTTGCTACAGGTGAACACACCTGCCCTCACTGATTAGTGTTTGCTACAGGTGAACACACCTGCCCTCACTGATTAGTGTTTGCTACAGGTGAACACACCTGCCCTCACTGATTAGTGTTTGCTACAGGTGAACACACCTGCCCTCACTGATTAGTGTTTGCTACAGGTGAACACACCTGCCCTCACTGATTAGTGTTTGCTACAGGTGAACACACCTGCCCTCACTGATTTGGTCCAACTATGGTTGTCAAAAGCTGGGTGTTTAGAAGGACATTTCAAAGTTGGGATCTCCAAGCTCAAAAGTCCGCTGTGAATACTTTTACACTTGTGATGCTTTGTTTAAGGTGTATTTACATAAAGTTGTCAGCTCTCCATGCATCACCAAACATCTGCAGAGATGTTGGTGCTGGCTTTCTTCTTGTTGTTGTTGTTCACCTTTGACATTTTGGGGTTTAAATAAATGTTAAAGTGTTAAACTGCATGTTTTGCCGTCCTTGGTTTGAAAGTCCAGTTTACAATGCTTACATGACCTTCACCCAAGGCGGGGTGTGATAGTTGCTGCTTTTTGGTGTGTGTGTGCGCTTTATAGATTTTAATATTTATTAGTAGGGGTGTGGGGAAAAATCAATTCGAATTAGAATCACGATTCTCATATTGTGCGATTCAGAATCAATTCTCATTTTTAGAAAAATCAACTAAAAAAAAATGATTATGATTTCAGCAAAGCAGTGATTAAAAATCCCTCATTGACATTATCATTAGACATTTATGAAAATAATAAAAAAGAACAATAGTGTCACAGTGGCTTACACTTGCATGGCATCTCATAAGCTGGACAACACACTGTGTCCAATGTTTTCACAAAGATAAAATAAGTCATATTTTTGCTTCCTTTTAATAGTATAAACAAATTCACATTATTGCAATCAGTTGATAAAACATTGTCCTTTACAATTATAAAAGCTTTTTACACAAATCTGCTACTCTGCTAGCATGTCAGCAGACTGGGGTAGATCCTGCTGAAATCTATGTATTGAATGAATACACAATCCTTTTCAATTGGAAAAATATTGTTGTGAATTGAGAATCGCGTTGAATAGAAAAAATCGAATTATAATCAAATTGCGACCTCAAGAATCTATATCGAATCGTGGGACACCCAAAGATTCGGAGCCTTATTTTGTGGACTGCGTGGTTGGTAGAGTGACCGTGCCAGCAACCTGTGGATTCTTCCAATCCACTTTATTTACCGTATATAGCACATTTAAACAAATTGTTTCCAAAGTGCGGCACAACAATATTAAAAACATTCGAATACTATCTTAAGCTCCACCAATGACTGAAAAAAAAATAAAAATTAATAATAAATATATACATAGAATAGAATGTACTTTATTGATCCTTGGGGGAAATTCAACACCACAGTTCACTTACAAACAATGAGATGTGTGTGTGTGTGTGTGTGTGTATGTATATATATATATATATATTATGAATATCCCCCAAGGATCAATAAAGTACATTCTATTCTATGTATATATTTTCCCACGAAAGGAATAAATGTTTTGCTATGTCCTCATTTTCAATACAATGCAACTGTAAAAAATGTTCATAACATCGGAGGCTAGCAATTAGTGTTTTGTGGTAGTGTGCTTACAATTATGCTTTATAAAACTTTCTGAATTGTAAACTTAAAGGATTATATTTTTTGACCACACAACTCACGTAGTGTTAAAAGCCAAAGAATAAAAATGGGTCTTAAGACGAGACTTAAAACACTCCACATCGGGAGCAGTTTGAGTATGGAGGGCCACAGTGTTCCACAGCTTAGGGCCGACCACAGAGAAGGTCCTGTCTCCCCTAGTTTTAATTCCTGGTTCAATTCCCACCTTCTATTGACCTCGTCATGTACGTTGTGTCCTTGAGCAAGACGCTTCACTCTTGTTCCTGACGGTCGTCGACAAGGCTAATGTTGGTTTGGCGTTGGTAGTCTGAGGCCAATGTTCAAGTACCAATAATTGTCACACACTAGGTGTGGCAAAATTATCTGCATTTGACTCCTCACCCTGGATCACTTCCTGGGAGGTGAGGGGAGCAGTGAGCAGCAGTGGTGGCTGAGCTCGGGAATACATTTGGGTGATTAAACCCCCAATTACAAGCCTTGATTCTGAGTGCCAAGCAGGGGAGTAATGGCTCCCATTTTTATAGTCTTTGGTATGACTCAGGCGGGGTTTGAACTCAAAACCTACCCATCTCAGGGCGGACTAATTGGTTTGGCGTTGGTCGTGTGCGACGCCAATGTTTATGTATGTTGTGTTTTATGCTCTTTTACAGGCCTGACATGTATGTATTGTTTATGCTCTTTTACAGGCCTGACATGTATGTATTTATGCTCGTATACAGGCCCGGCATGTATGTATTGTTTATGCTCTTTTACAGGCCTGACATGTATGTATTTATGCTCTTATACAGGCCCGGCATGTATGTATTGTTTATGCTCTTTTACAGGCCCCGGCATGTATGAATGTGTGTATTGTTTATGCTCATTTACATGCTTGACATGTATTGTTGATGCTCATTGACAGGCTTGACATGTTTGTATGTCATGTCAAGCATGTCAATAAGCATTAACAACACATACATGCATGTGGAGTCTGTCAATGAGCATTAACAATACATACATGCATACATGTGGTGCATGTCAACGAGCATTTATAATACATGTGTGGAGCATGTCAATGAGCATTTATAATGCATATGTGTGGAGCATGTCAATGAGCATTTATAATACATACGTGTGGAGCCTGTCAATGAGTATTAACAATACATAGGCTCCATATGTATATGTTTTGGAGTGTTTATTTTTGTCCTGAGATAAAGATAAATTTCATGCAGGCATCTTGTGAATGTCAACATAGATAGATAGTACTTTATTGATTCCTTCAGGAAAATTTAAATTCCAGCAGCAGTGTACAGAGTTGAGATCAATTTAAATAAAAGTAAATAATGGGGGTTTAAATGGAAACACAATAGAGAATTACAATAAGAATAAAAAATAAAAAGCAACAATGGGGGAAAAAAAAGAAAAAAAATATATATATATATAACAGTGAAATAAGAATATAACAAGACAAAGTAGGCAGTAGTGACCATGTTATGAAAACGTAATGCACATGACCAAAGTAGGCGTGTCCACAAAGAAAGAAAGAAGGGTGGGCGTAGCATTTTCATTTTGTGATGTTAACTTGGTCCTGTGATGAGGTGGTGACATGTCCAGGGTTTACACCGCCTTCTGGCCCGATTGTAGCTGAGATAGACATCTGACACCAAAGGAAATAAGTGGTAGAAAAATGGATGGATGGATGAATGAAGGTGGGGCTGAGTGTTGGCTACAGGTGAACACACCTGCCCTCACTGATTAGTGTTTGCTACAGGTGAACACACCTGCCCTCACTGATTTGGCCCTACTATGGTTGTCAAAAGCTGGGTGTTGGGACATTTCAAAGTTGTGATCTCCAAGCTGAAAAGTACGCTGTGAATATTTTTGCACTTGTGATGCTTTATGTAAGATGTATTTACAAAAGGTTCTTAGCTCTCCATGCATCACCAAAGACATCTGCAGAGATGTTGGTGCTGGCTTTCTTCTTGTTGTTGTTCATCTTTTGACATTTTGGGGTTTAAATAAATGTTGTGCCATCCTTTGTTTGAAAGTCTGGTTTACAATAGTTACATTACCTTCACCCGAGGCGGGGGGGGGTGATAGTTGCTGCTTGTGTGTGTGTGTGTGTGTGTGTGTGGCCGGCCAATGTTGGATATATTGTGTATCTGGGGAAATAAGAGGTTGGCATCACTAACATAGCCCTGTGCTGGTTTACGTCCTCCATCAACAACGGAACCTTCTCTGTGAACAGAGCCAAACATTCCTCCCGCTGTGCCACCTTCACCTGAGGGGTCCCTAGGGCTCAATACTGGGTTCCATCCTGTTCTCCATCTACATGCTCTCCCTCAGCCAAGTCATTCATCGCCTTAAAATTTCCTTTCATTTCTACACTGATGATACTAAATCTATCTTCCACTCAAGACAGACGATCCCTCTGGACTGGACCATTTGAAGGACTGCTTGCAGGACATAAAAGAGTGGATGTCAAAATTTCCTGCAGCTCAATGACAGAGTGAAATTCTTCTGTTCGGGAACTCCAACCCCCCAACTGTGCACAATAGCCAAGATCAAGTCTGTCCTCTCCCCCAGTGACTTAGAGGGTCGTGTTCATGCTCATCTTCTGCAGACTGGACTAATGGAATGCCCTCTATGCTGGGGTCACTGACAAGACCATAAGTAGCATGCAGTTGGTACAAAATGCTGGTGACAGGCACAAAAATGAGGGAACACATTTCTCCCATCCTCTCCTCCCTTCACTGGCTCCTGGTGAAGCACAGAGTGAAATTTAAGATCCTTACGTATGTCTTCAAAGCGCTCCGTGGTCTTACCCCAGCTTACATCAAACATCTCCTGGACCAACCTATCAGCTCCAGGCTTGGTCGTTGCCTCAGATCTGACAACCAGATGACCTTGAAGGTCCCACAGTCAAACCTAGTGACAAAGAGAGACTGTGCATTTTCAATGATGGTACCTGGCCTATGGAATAAGCTCCCCCTGAAAGTCAAGTCCGCCACCACTCTGGACACTTTTAGAGCACAGCTTAAAACTCACCTCTTTGCCGCAAATGACTTGATTTGTGTTCATGTGTCTTAAATGTTTGTTCTAAATTCCTTTGTGTCCCTGTTTTTTTTTTGTTTCTCCACTCAGGCTGCACCCCAGGCTGATGTAATGGTTCCTTGTGTGGGTGCAATAATTGAAAATAACTAAATTTTTTTTTGTTTCTTCAAGGTCAATTTTGTGGAGTCTGGTCTACAATACAAAGTCTATGTATATTTTCTTTTTTTTTCTTTTCTTTTTTATTTTTATCTTCAAGGTCAATTTTGGGGGTCTAGTCATCTACAATACGTCAATGTATTTCATTTGTCATGGTTTTTGTTATCTACAAGGTCAATTTTAAGGAGTCTGTTCATCTACAGTACAAGGTCAATTTGTATTTTATTTGTCATGGTTTTTAACTACAAGGTCAGTATGTATTTAACTTGTGTCACTGTTTTTGTTTCTTCATAGTTTTTGATATCTACAATACAAGGTCAATATGTATTTTGTGTCCTCATGGTTTTTGTCAACTACAAGGTCAATTTTGGGGGGGGAAGGGGAGTGACGAATAAAATACATATTGACCTTGTATTGTAGATATCAAAAACAATGATAAAACCCCCCACAAATTGACCTTGTAGTTAGCAAAAACTTTGACGAATAAAATACATATTGACCAAAGTTTTTAACTACAAGGTCAATTTGTGGGGGGTTTTGTCATTGTTTTTGTTTTCTCATGGTTTTTGATATCTACAATACAAGGTAAATTTTGTGGGGTCTAGTCATCTACAATATAGGGTCAGTATGTATTTAATTTGTGTCATGGTTTTTAACTACAAGATCAGTATGTATTTATCCTGTGTCACTGTTTTTGTTTCCTCATGGTTTGTGATATCTACAATACAAGGTCAATATGTATTTAATTTGTCATGGTTTTTGTTATCTACAAGGTCAAATTTAAGGAGTCTGTTCATCTACAATACAAGGTAAATTAGTATTATATTTGTGTCATGGTTTTTAACTACAAGGTCAGTATGTAGTTAACTTGTGTCACTGTTTGTGTCCTCATGGTTTTTGTTAACTACAAGGTCAATTTTGGGGGGGAAGGGGAGTCTGATGAATAAAATACATATTTACCTTGTATTGTAGATTACCAGACTCCCCTTTCCCCCCAAAATTGACCTTATAATAAACAAAAACCATGAGGACACAAATAAAATACATATTGACCTTGTATTGTAAATATCAAAAACCATGAGAAAACAATGACACAAAACCCCCCACAAATTGACCTTGTAGTTAACAAAAACTTTGACGAATAAAATACATATTTACCTTGTATTGTAGATGACCAACGTTTTTAACTACAAGGTCAATTTGTGGGGGGTTTTGTGTCATTGTTTTTGTTTCCTCATAGTTTTTGATATCTACAATACATGGTAAATGTTTCTTTTGTAATGGTTTTTATTTTCAAGGTCATTTTTTTGGGGGTCTAGTCATCTACAATACAGGGTCAGTATGTATTTAATTTGTGTCATGGTTTTTAACTACAAGTCAGTATGTATTTAACCTGTGTCACTGTTTTTGTTTCCTCATGGTTTGTGATATCTACAATACAAGGTCAATATGTATTTTATTTGTCATGGTTTTTATCTACAAGGTCAATTTTAAGGCGTCTTGTCAACAATACAAGGTAAATTTGTATTTTAACTACATGGTCAGTCTGTATATTGTGTCATTGTTTTTGTTTCCTCATGGTTTTTGATATCTACGATACAAGGTCAATGTATATTTTATTTGTTGGGTTCTAATAACAACAAGGTCAATTTTGGGGGTGTCTCATCTATAATACAAGGTCAATATGTATTTTTTTTTGTGATGGTCTTTAACTTCAAGGTCAATTTTGTGGGTGTTGGTCATCTACAATACAAGGTCAATATGTAATTTGTCATGTTTTTTGTTATCTACAAGGTCAATTTTAAGGAGTCTGATAATCTACAATACAAGGTAAATTTGTATTTTTTGTCCTCATGGTTTTTGTTACTACAAGGTTGGTATGTATTTTGGGCCTTTTTTTTTGTTTCCTCATGGTTTTTGATATCTACAATCCAAGGTTAATATGTATTTCATTTGTCATGGTTTTTATCTATTAGGTCAAGTTTAAGATGTCAGGTCATCTATAATACAAGGTAAATTTGTATTTAATTAGTGTCCATGGATTTTGTTGTCTACAAGGTCAATTTTAGAATCTTGTCTTCTACAATACAAGGTAAATTTGTATTTTATTTGTCCTCATGGTTTTTGTTACTACAAATTCTGTATGTATTTTGGGCCGTTTTTTTGTTTCCTCATGGTTTTTGATATCTACAATACAAGGTAAATATGTATTTCATTTGTCATGGTTTTTGTTATTTATTAGGTCAATTTTAAGTCAGGTCATCTACAATACAAGGTAAATTTGTATTAGTGTCCATGGATTTTGTCTACAAGGTCAATTCGCGGGGTTTTGGTCATCTACAATGCCTGATAAATATAAATTTTATTTGTCATGGTTTTTGTTAACTACAAGGTCAATTTGCGGGGTTTTGGTCATATACAATAAAAGGTCAGTATGTATTTAATTTGTTTTTGTTTCCTCATGTTTTTGATATCTGCAATACGTCTATGTATTTTGTGTCGTCATGGTTTCTATTAACTACAAGGTCACTTTTGCGGGTCTGGTCATTTACAATACAAGGTCAATATGTATTTCATTTGTCATGGTTTCTATTATATACAAGGTCAATTTTGGGGGGCTCTGGTCATCTATAATAAAATGTCAATATGTATTTTAATTTGTTTTTAATCTTCAAGGTCAATTTAATTTTGGGGGTTTGATCATCTACAATACAAGGTCAATATGTATTTCCTTTTTGTCATGGTTTTTGTTATCTACAAGGTCAATTTTAAGGACTCTGGTCTTCTACAATACAAGGTAAATATGTATATTTGTGTCCTGGTTTTTAATAACTACAGGGGCAATTTTGGGGGGTTTGGTTATCTACAATACAAGGTCAGTATGTATTTAATTTGTGTCTTCATTGTTTTTGTTTCTTAATGGTTTATGATATCTACAATACAAGGTCAGTATGTATTTTGTGTCATGGTTTTTATCTACAAGGTCAATTTTAGGAGTCTCGTCATCGACAATACATGGTAAATATATATTTTGTGTCATCATGGTTTTTGATATCTACAAGGTCAAATTTAGGGGTCTCGTCATCGACAATACATTGTAAATATGTATTTAATTTGTGTCATGGTTTTTGATATCTACAAGGTCAATTTTAGGGGTCTTGTCATCGACAATGCTTGGTAAATATGTATTTAATTTGTGTCACCATGGTTTTTATCTACAAGGTCAATTTTAGGGGTCTCGTCATCGACAATACATGGTAAATATGTATTTAATTTGTGTCATGGTTTTTGATATCTACAAGGTCAATTTTAGGGGTCTTGTCATCGACAATGCTTGGTAAATATGTATTTAATTTGTCATGGTTTTTATCTACAAGGTCAATTTTAGGAGTCTTGTCATCGACAATACCTGGTAAATATGTATTTAATTTGTGTCACCATGGTTTTTGATATCTGCAAGGTCAATTTTAGGGGTCTTATCGACAATACATGGTAAATATGTATTTGTGTCATCATGGTTTTTGATATCCGCAAGGTCAATTTTAGGGGTCTCGTCATCGAAAATACATGGTAAATATATATTTTGTGTCATCATGATTTTTGATATCTACAAGGTCAATTTTAGGGGTCTCGTCATCGACAATACATTGTAAATATGTATTTAATTTGTGTCATGGTTTTTGATATCCGCAAGGTCAATTTTAGGGGTCTTGTCATCGACAATGCTTGGTAAATATGTATTTAATTTGTGTCACCATGGTTTTTGATATCTACAAGGTCAATTTTAGGGGTCTCGTCATCGACAATACATGGTAAATATGTATTTAATTTGTGTCATGGTTTTTGATATCTACAAGGTCAATTTTAGGGGTCTTGTCATTGACAATGCTTGGTAAATATGTATTTAATTTGTCATGGTTTTTATCTACAAGGTCAATTTTAGGGGTCTTGTCATCGACAATACCTGGTAAATATGTATTTAATTTGTGTCACCATGGTTTTTGATATCTGCAAGGTCAATTTTAGGGGTCTTATCGACAATACATGGTAAATATGTATTTGTGTCATCATGGTTTTTGATATCTACAAGGTCAATTTTAGGGGTCTTGTCATTGACAATACCTGGTAAATATGTATTTAATTTGTGTCACCATGGTTTTTGATATCCGCAAGGTCAATTTTAGGGGTCTTCTCATCGACAATACATGGTAAATATGTATTTGTGTCATGGTTTTTGATATCTACAAGGTCAATTTTAGGGGTCTTTTCATTGACAATACATGGTAAATATGTATTTAATTTGTGTCATCATGGTTTTTGATATCTACAAGGTCAATTTTAGGGGTCTTGTCATTGACAATACATGGTAAATATGTATTTAATTTGTGTCATCATGGTTTTTGATATCTACAAGGTCAATTTTGGGGTCTGGTTATCTACAATACAAAGTCAATACGTATTTAATTTGTGTCCTCATGGTGTTTGTTTCCTCAGTTTTTGATATAAGGTCAAAATTGGTTTATTCCACTATGCAATGCAAAACTCTTACCTAATGTTATCCATGTATTCATTCATGTGACTCATTTCTCATTCTTACACCCTGCAGCGCTACAACAGTACACAAGTCTTACACAATGTGTTATGGGTCACGTTCCTGCTTCTCCTCCTGCTGTGCGGACTGAGTGCATGGCGGAGCACATCAACAGGTGTTCCCTCTCCGCTGCGGGTGTGCCTCTGCAAGAGATCTGCAATCAACACACCTGCCTGTGATGAGCAACCAGGCTTCATAATCCAGCGCGTCTTAAGATCCGGTGCCAGAACGTAGTTTCTCCTACCAGTAAAGTAAGCCAACACATCTCCAGCCTTCTTGCTCCCTGTGTTCCCTTCCTGTCGAGTTGACGGTCTTTCGTGTTGTGTCGTCCTCCAGCTTCCTCGTCGTCTAC
>NC_084636.1:35669285-35729285 GCF_033978795.1 Nerophis ophidion | reverse complement strand
AGTGTAAATACAAACACGTTACATTAGAAGGTTCCTAAATAAAAATATTCTTCATGGAATTATTGAGACATTTCTAGGATGTATTTAGGATTTTTACGAGATTTTGATAGAATTTAATACATTCTAAGGCAACTCGACGGTTCCAGGTTCGATCCTAGTCACTGCCGTTGTGTCCTTGGGCAAGGTACTTGACCCACCTGCTCCCAGTGCCACCCACACTGCTTTAAATGTAACTTAGATCATGGCTTTCACTATGTAAAGCACTCTGAGTCACAAGAGAAACGCGCTGAATAAATATACTTCACTTCATTTAAAAGGAAACCGCACTTTTGTAATTTAATTTGCCTATCAAGAACACATATTTTTCTTTTTTATGCATTCTAAATAGTAATAAATGCGATCAAAATCTGTTTACAATAGAGGCTACTAGAGTCGCCCTATTCTGCCTAAAAATAACTTAAAAAGCATCCAAACACCTCCATTAAGGTTTTAAGTACATGCAGTAGGTATATATGTCATTTAGTAACGGGTACTTTTTTAAAAAGATGGAATATTTATGTATTTTTGCTTATTATTCGGGCCTAAATTGGCTGTCAAGGGGAACCAACTTGTCAGAGTACGTCCTCATCCTTCTACTATCCAAGTGAGAGGCTACTTATAATAACAATATTACTAATACTTGGTTGGTATTCAAGCCACGAAATGCAAATGGAGTATTGTTGCCGCTTTTTGGATGGTTATAGAGCAGTGGTTCTCAAATGGGGGTACGTGTACCCCTGGGGGTACTTGAAGAGATACTAAGGGGTACGTAAGATTTTTAAAAAAAAATTTTTAAATAGCAACAATTAAAAAATAATTTATAAATATATTTATATTCAACAAAATATGAATGTAAGTTCATAAACTGAAAAAAAATACAACAATTCAGTGTTGACAGCTAGATTTTTTTGTGGACATGTTCCATAAATATTGATGTTAAAGATTTATTTTTTGTGAACAGATGTTTAAAATTAAGTTGATGAATCCAGATGGATCTCTATTACAATCCCCAAAGAGGACACTTTAAGTTGATGATTACTTCTATGTGGAGAAATCTGCATTTAAAATTGCATCACTTGTTTATTTTTCAACAAGTTTTTAGTTATTTTTATGTATTTTTTTTCCAAACAGTTCAAGAAAGACCACAATATTTTGCACTGTTATACACTTAAATAAATCAGAAAGTGATGACATAGTGCTGTATTTTACTTCTTTATCTCTTTCTTCCAACCAAAAATGCTTTGCTGTGATCATTGGGTACTTGAATTAAAAAAATGTTCACAGGGGGTACATGACTGAAAAAAGGTTGAGAACCACTGTTGTAGAGGACCTCTCATTGGCTCCATTGCTAGTGGACTTTTATTTACATTTATGAGTTAGAATGTGATTTAAAAATATATATATCAATAGTCATGTATTGTACCAAATAAAATGTATTATTATTATTGTTATTATACCATGTGACTTATTCCAGACTTCAATTACGAGACGTTCGTTTCTTTCCAGTAATAACTATTTAATGATGTTAAGCGTGACTGTAATATACAACAAAAACAGTTAAAGTATTAAATAAGTCAATATAATTCTCATAGAGAACATATAAAATACACTCCTCAAAAAAACACTCTCATTTGCTACAAAGGCCTGCTAGCGGGCTAACGCTAGCACGTTAGCTTCGAACAACATATCAGGTAAATAAGAGAAATAATATGAAAATATATCATGTATATCAGGTAAATAAGAGAAATAATATGAAAATATATCATGTATATCAGGTAAATAAGAGAAATAATATGAAAATATATCATGTATATCAGGTAAATAAGAGAAATAATATGAAAATATATCATGTATATCAGGTAAATAAGAGAAATAATATGAAAATATATCATGTATATCAGGTAAATAAGAGAAATAATATGAAAATATATCATGTATATCAGGTAAATAAGAGAAATAATATGAAAATATATCATGTATATCAGGTAAATAAGAGAAATAATATGAAAATATATCATGTATATCAGGTAAATAAGAGAAATAATATGAAAATATATAATGTATATGACCTCATAAGCCGCGTGTAGAAGAGAGGAGTGGAATATATTCTTCCTATTGTTACACCAGCAACTCTTTTTTGTCTTCTGTGGCCGGGCGAAGGAAGTGTGCACCACTCACTATTGTCCCAGTGAAACACGTGTTTGAAGGAAGTGTGTACCACTCACTATTGTCCCAGTGAAACACGTGTTTGAAGGAAGTGTGCACCACTCACTATTGTCCCAGCGAAACACGTGTTTGAAGGAAGTGTGCACCACCCACTATTGTCCCAGTGAAACACGTGTTTGAAGGAAGTGTGCACCACCCACTATTGTCCCAGTGAAACACGTGTTTGAAGGTAGTGTGCATCACTCACTACTGTCCCGGTGAAACACGTGTTTGGCCAACATTTGTTCCGCAGTGTAGAACACCTCGATGACGTCACACAGGAGGAAGAACAAAACAAGATGGCGTGTGGCGAAGAATACGTTGTTTTGGTTATTATGTTTCTAGGTCTTAATTACAACGTACATGTGCACATGTGTGTCGTTTAACAGAGTTTACGTCCTTGTTAATTGTTTGTATGCGGATACATTAGTCTGAGTGCACTTTGATGTGCTAGCCTAGCCTGCTGGTTAGCTTAGCTTGTTAGCTGCTAACAAAGAGAGGCGGAAGTGATCGACACATCAAAGCAGAGATCCAATGTAAGTGTAAAGTGTTTTTATTGTGTGAACATGTCTACATTACAAATGATGTGAGTGTTGCTGACTCAGCGACTAACTGCTGCTGTTGAAAAAATATTTGTGATGTAAAAAAAAAAAAAACGACAACAGAATAAGAGGAGGAACTTTGTCCAACAAAAGAGGAGAAGGAGCGACAACATCAACTACTGGACACAGTTTTCAAGAAACATCAAATTGTGTTACACAACCATCCATCTATCTTCTTCTGCTTATATGAGGTCGGGTCGCGGGGCCAGCAGCCTAAGTAGGGAAGCCCAGACTTTCCTTTCCCCAGCCACTTCATACAGCTCTTTCTAGGGGATCCCGAGGCGTTCCAAGGCTAGCCAGTTTCTAACATAATAGTGAGAGTCCAGTCCATAGTGGGGCCAGCCAGAGACCATCCCGAGCGCAGACAGGTCAGCAACGCAGAGATGTCCCCAACCGAAACGGTTCAATACAAATACACGTACCGTTACACCCTTAATACACTCACATCGGAAGATTATAAAAAAATAAATATATTTGGTGGGCTAAACAAAATGACTCGGCGAACCAATGTTTGGTATGAGCGATATGACCTCAAATCTATATCCTAATAACAATATATGTCACGATACATCATTTGGTATATGATTGAGAATAGAACTGTTTACAAAGGCTCTTAATTTGGCAGCTGACATATGCAGTAACATATTGTGTCTTTTATAATTGTATTATTTTGTCAAAACAATTATTATTAATGTACTTGTTTATTTACTGTTAGTATCTGGTTACTTTATTTGAGAAAATAATACTGGGAATGATGTAATAATAGGGACGGCGTGGCACAGTGGTAGAGTGGCCGTGCGCAACTCGAGGGTCCCTGGTTCAATCCCCACCTAGTACTAACCTCGTCATGTCCATTGTGTCCTGAGCAAGACACTTCACCCTTGCTCCTGATGGGTGCTGGTTAGCAACTTGCATGGCAGCTCCCTCCATCAGTGTGTGAATGTGTGTGTGAATGTGGAAGTAGTGTCAAAGCGCTTTGAGTACCTTGAAGGTAGAAAAGCGCGATACAAGTACAACCCATTTATAGAGGTGTAACAGAACACAACAATTTCGGTTCGGTACGTACCTCGGTTCAGAGGTCACGGTTCGGTTCATTTTCGGTACAGTAAGAAAAAAACTAAATATATTTTTAATTATTTATTTAACACATTTGTTAATCTTCCACCAAAAATATTTTTCTTAGTGGAATATTTTATGTGAAGTATTGGGAAACTTGGATATAATTCATAATAAAATTGATTTTGATTCAATATTATGTTTTAAGCAATGACAGTTTGAAAGAAAAACAAACAGCTTTGTTTTATTAGTCAACGTTGCAACTTTTTCTAAATTACATTTAGCCTTTAAGCTCTTTTATTTCACTTTTGTTTATGTTTTTGTTTATTTTAATAGTATTTTTAGAATGTGCCGTGGGCCTTTAAAACATTAGCTGTGTGCCGCAAATGGCCTCCAGGGCACACTTTTGACACCCCTGCTATAGATAATAAAAAATTAAATCTGATTAATCAAAGGATAAAAAGCAGAGCCTGGTGACGTTTATCATAACTCTCTCGCTCTCTCTGGCCCTCCCTCACCAATGCTGCTGCGTGCACCACTTTTTGTTTTGTTTTAAACCCCTTCTTAACCCTGAATGTACATTGAAAATACACGCAACCATATCTTAAAATGCCGGACATTCGAGGCATTTAAGAAACTCCACCTGGACAGCCCCGCAAAGAGGACATATCTCGTGAAAAGAGGAGGTGTGGTCAGTCTATCATATCCCAGTCGTTGCTAGCATGCCGTGTGTTGTTGTTTTTTTGATTGATTGAAACTTGTATTAGTAGATTGTACAGTACAGTACATATTCTGTACAACACCCAAATAAGTTTTTCAACTTGTTTAAGTCGGGGTCCACGTAAATTATTCCATGGTGCCTCGGTGTGCATTATTTACACAACGTGCGCCGCTACTTATATGTCCGTGTCGGATCGGTTCACCTTCGAACCGAACCGAAAGCCCCGTACCAAAACGGTTCAATACAAATACACGTACCGTTACATCCCTACCCATTTATCATTATTTATCATTTAATATTTTACTGCATATTTCAGCAACTAAATTAGGAGCCTGTGTAGTCTGTTTTAAAATGGTTCTGTTAATAATTATATATGAAATAATACATTGCAAAATCACTTTTAAACTATGTTGTCTATCCATATGAAAAAGTTCTGTCGTCCTGGTTTGTTTTTCTTTTCCTGTGAATAATGTTGTAAGAGCAGCGTGTTTCTGCGTCACTGAGATTTCAAGACAGTTCATACGATAACTTGTTTTTCCTAAGTGCATGTAAAAGTACTGAACGCATTGTGTGACTGAGCAGAGATGCTGTGTTTGTCTTGCAGACGTCTGTGAAGAACATCTTCACCCTGAGCAACAGAAGTGGAGCTTCAGGATGCAGACGGAGGAGCCACAGCACTCCCACATTAAGAAGGAAGAGGAATACCTTCAGATCTCCCATTTTGAAAGGGAAGAGGAACACCCACTAATCCCCCAGTTTAAAGAGGAAGAGGAGGACCCACTGACACCCCATTTTAAAGAGGAAGCAGTGGATCCACTGAGCCCTCACATTAAGGAGGAAGAGGTGGATCCACTGACCCCTCACATTAAAGAGGAAGAGGTGGATCCACTGAGCCCTCACATTAAGGAGGAAGAGGTGGATCCACTGAGCCCTCGCATTAAGGAGGAAGCGGAAGAACACAGCATCAGTCAGCAGGGAGAGCATCTTGAAGGACTGGAGGAGGTTGATGTCACCAAGATGCCAGTGACTGGTGTCCCTGTGAAGAGTGAGGAGAGGGGAGGGGGGGAGCCTCCAAGCAGCAGCTCAACACAACACATGACAACAGAAGCTGATGGAGACCACTGTGGAGGATCACAAGCAGACAAGCTCTTAGCTCCACTATCAGATAGTGAGGACACAACGTCACACTCTCCTCACACTGATGATGATGATGATGCAACATGTCACACTGACAACACACGCCTGACATGCTCTCACTGTCACAAAACATTTAAATACCAAAGTCTTCTGAAAAGACACATAAAAACACACACTGGAGAAAAAACTTTTCCCTGTTCAATCTGTGGTAAAAGTTTTGTACACAGTCACCATCTGAAAGTGCACATGAGAACACACAGTGGTGAAAAACCTTTTTCCTGTTCAACCTGTAATAAATGTTTTACACAAAGTCATGATTTGACAGTACACATGAGAAGACACACTGGTGAAAAACCTTTTTCTTGTTCAACCTGTGGTAAAGGTTTTGTTCAAAGTCAACATGTGAAAAGACACATGAGAATACACACTGGTGAAAAACATGTTTCCTATTCAACCTGCGGTAAAGGTTTTACACAAAGTCAACATTTAAAAGTACACATGAGAACACACACTGGAGAAAAACCTTTTTCCTGTTCAATCTGTGGTAAATGTTGTACACAAAGTCAAGATTTGAAAGTACACATGAGAACACACACTGGAGAAAAACCTTTTTCCTGTTCAACCTGTGGTAAAGGTTTTACACAAAGTCAATGTTTAAAAGTACACATGAGAACACACACTGGAGAAAAACCTTTTTCCTGTTCAACCTGTGGTAAAGGTTTTACACAAAGTCAACATTTGAAAGTACACATGAGAACACACACCGGTGAAAAATCACATTCCTGTTCAATCTGCAACAAAAGCTTTTGTCAGCGATCAAACCTTGTAGCACACATGAGGAGACACCCAGGAGAGAAAGTGTTGAGTTGTGGTGTGTGTGGTGAAAGATTGTCTTCTAAGTACCAGTGTAAGAAACACAAGTGTGCTGGTGAGAACAGCAGCAGCAAATGAAACTGCAGGATTTGAAATAAACTGTCCAGACTTTCATTTTGACTTTCTAACAACATCAGCACATATAACATGTGTGACATTGTTGTTTGTCTGACAATCTGTTTAATATCCTTCTACATTTATAGATTAGATATTTTATATTAATGTTTTTTTTAGTAAAATACATGCATTAATATGCAACATTGTGTACTTTTATTAAAAATTAGACGGAACAATTTGAGTAAAAAGGTGAGAGTAAACAAAAAAATACATATTTTACATGCAATAAACATGTTGTGCGTATGTATACGCATACATACGTACATACATATAAATATATATATACTGTATATTCATCATACAATTTTAGACTTATTCATATGAAATATTGAGGTATTACATATTTGTATTTCTAATTGTTAATAATCCCATAGATAAGCACCTTTATATGATATACATATGTACTGCTTCACATCTGAAACATCTTCTGGACCACTTCAGGAAGCATATTATTATTTACTTTATACATCATTTGAACAGTTGTCTTTTATTAAGTTTTAAAATGTGTGACTATATGTGTTGGGTCTCTATAATCTATTTGATTCATTATCGTTATTACTCTGTATTATGATGATTGTGTTGTGATTGTTTTATATATTTGTCCCCAGACCTTTTTGCAATACACAAATGAGAGAAAATGGCAGATTTTTATTTTTTTTGTGAAAGGATGGTTTTGTTACGAACTTACATTTGTGGATGTCATGTCTGTGTGATGGGCTTCACGGTGGCAGAGGGGTTTGTGCGTCTGCCTCACAATACCAAGGTCCTGCAGTCCTGGGTTCAATCCCGGACTCTGGATCTTTCTGTGTGGAGTTTGCATGTTCTCCCCGTGAATGCGTGGGTTCCCTCCGGGTACTCCGGCTTCCTCCCACCTCCAAAGACATGCACCTGGGGATAGGCCCCTCCCACCTCCAAAGACATGCACCTGGGGATAGGCCCCTCCCACCTCCAAAGACATGCACCTGGGGATAGGCCCCTCCCACCTCCAAAGACATGCACCTGGGGATAGGCCCCTCCCACCTCCAAAGACATGCACCTGGGGATAGGCCCCTCCCACCTCCAAAGACATGCACCTGGGGATAGGCCCCTCCCACCTCCAAAGACATGCACCTGGGGATAGGTTGATTGGCAACACTAAATGGTCCCTAGTGTGTGAATGTTGTCTGTCTATCTGTGTTGGCCCTGTGATGAGGTGGCGACTTGTCCAGGGTGTACCCCGCCTTCCGCCCGATTGTAGCTGAGATAGGCGCCAGTGCCCTCCGCGACCCCAAAAGGGAATAAGCGGTAGAAAATGGATGGATGGATGTCTGTGTGATCATGTTTTGCTTTTTGGACACTCAGTTCCTGTTTTTACACTTCCTGGTTTGTTTTGTTACCATGACTACCCATTAGTTTGCACCTGTCTCACGTTTTGCACTCGCACGCCTGTTTTCACTGATCATGTCACTGCTATTTAAGCTGGTCTGTTTCTGTTCTTTGTCACTGTCTATCAGCCTCCATCCCTCTACTCACGTCATGTCATGTTCACCTCCACTCTGCTTCATGTCAAGTTTCACAGTTCCATGCCAAGTACGATTTTGTTTATCGTTCATAGTTTCTGCCTTTCTGCAAGTCTTTGTTTTCATTAGTCGAGTTTGCTCTCCGCCATTGTGCGCGCTTTTTGTTTGCCTTTTGTTGTAGTTATAGTGTCAAAATAAAAGTTGTCTTTACCTTCACGCCGTGCCCACTCCAATCACTTTGCACCTCAGGAAAACAATCATCGCCGAAGTCCAAGTCATGACAGTGGATATATCAAATAAATCCAGGATTGGGTTTTAAACATTTTTTAAATGTTTTTTTTTTCTTTTTCAACATCCCCAAAACAACATCAACATCAGTCAAAGTTTGAGGTGTCAGGCAAAAGCCAATATTGTACATCATCTCACGGAGATGTACTTTGCATAAATTCTTCAAATAAACTGTTTATTTTGTTTCCCAATCACAGAACGAACAAGTGTTGTCTTCATTTGCAAAACAACATCCAAAATATTATTTTAAAGGCCTACTGAAAGCCACTACTAGCCACCACGCAGTCTGATAGTTTATATATCAATGATGAAATATTAACATTGCAACACATGCCAATACGGCCGCTTTAGTTTACTAAATTGCAATTTTAAATTTCCCGCGAAGCATCCTGTTGAAAACGCTGCGGAAGGATGACGCGTATGATGACGCGTGCGCGTGACGTCATGGGTTGTAGCGGACATTTTCTTCCACACCGATCACAACTACAAGTCGTCTGATTCAATCGCATAATTACACAGTATTCTGGACATCTGTGTTGCTGAATCTTTTGCAATTTGTTCAATGAATAATGGAGACGTCAAAGAAGAAAGCTGCTGGTGAAAAGCAGTGAATTGCGGCCAGCTGCAGCAACACAAACACAGCCGGTGTTTCTTTGTTTACATTCCCTAAAGATGGCGGTGAAGCTTTAATATGGAACAAAGCGGTCAAGCGAACACGGTTGGATTGGACTACACACACAAAGTTGAGTGTATTATGCAGCCATCATTTGGAAAGATGGTGTTTGGAAGAGGGTCCCTTGCGAAGGGCAGAGATGAGCATGGCCACCACCTGTCGACTGCTGCTAAAGAAAGGTGCAGGGCTGACTATTTTCAACAGACCACAAGCAGCCATTAGTGGCAGCTCTTCCACAAGTTCAGACCATCCCACGCCGTCCACAAGTGGACAGACCATGCACATGAGGTCTGCATTTGCCAAAAGGCAAAGGAAGAGGGTAAGGATCTTGATTTCCAGTTTCCATAGTCATACTCACAGACATATATAGTCATAGACTACTCCATGAACAATGAAATAAAAATAGTCTACATACAGTATCATTATTGCTCCAAGTTCGTCTGCAGTATAAAGTATCAAACATTTACTGACATTACTGTCAATGGATTACAATAGACCAGTTGTTCTCAAATGGGGGTACTTGAAGGTATGACAAGGGGTACGTGAGATTTTTTTCAAATATTCTAAGAATAGCAACAATTCAAAAATCCTTTATAAATATATTTATTGAATAATCTTTCAACAAAATATGAATGTAAGTTCATAAAGTGTGAAAAGAAACGCGACAATGCAATATTCAGTGTTGACAGCTAGATTTTTTTTGTGGACATGTTCCATAAATATTGATGTTAAAGATTTCTCTTTTTGTGAAAAAAATGTTTAGAAGTAAGTTGATGAATCCAGATGGATCTCTATTACAATCCCCAAAGAGGGCTCTTTAAGTTGATGATTACTTCTATGTGGGGAAATCTGCATTTAAAATTGAATCACTTGTTTATTTTTCAACAAGTTTTTAGTTATTTTTACATCTCTTTTTTACAAATAGTTTAAGAAAGACCACAACAAATGAGCAATATTTTACACTTTTATACAATTTAATAAATTGGAAACTGATGACTTTGTCCTTTTTATTTTTCACTTTTTTCCAACCAAAAATGCTTTGCTCTGATTAGGGGGTACTTGAATTAAAAAAATGTTCATCACTGAAAAAAGGTTGAGAACCACTGCAATTGACAAAAATATAAAGTATTGTATATTTGTAGAATTACAGACAATAGATCAGATCTTGGCCAGTACGACTACAGCATCAGTGGCGATGGCACTAGATTTGCCTGATGAGGAGGGCGATCAAGATAAGGTTCCATTTGTTTTCCACATCAATGTTCAAATGGATTACAGTTCAAACCCAATAGAAAAAGTATTCATCATTTATGTAAATGAGGTATCCCTATTATATGTAGCTGTTTCTCCATTTCCAGGGAAATACGAGAGAACAAGGATGCCAGACGGACTGAGTACCGATTGGGACAGCACCAACGGCAATGACTAGTAGCAAGAGTACCCAAACAGGGAAAATACATCAGAGCTCAAAGGGTATGTCTATTTCGGTGATCAACATGATTCTGCACATTGCACAGCTGCATGTACAGAGTAGAGTAGAGTAGACAGCTACATTAGGTGAGTCAAAGACAATAATTACTATGTGATCCTAGTTTCATTTGAACAGATGATATAAAACAACATTTATTGCTAGGACACCAGGTGACCCCAGAGATCCTGGAGAGGGTTAGAGCTGGGCCAGCCAGGGTTAGTGAAGTCTCATCGTCAAGTGCAGCAGCTCCATCTGATGCAGCCCAACATAGCATCTCCAGGTGTGTCTGGAATGCAAGCCAAGCTACAACCACCTCCTGATGAAGGACCAGCATCAAGTCCTTCTGATAGTGGGTCATCGACATCGGATCCGTGTCAATCTGACGGGCTGCCAGATCCCACACGTACTCCCAAGATGCGGGAAGAGGAGCCGAAGTACATCATCTTTGAGTCGTGCCTCCAGAGTCTGGTCAAGTGGTGTCACTGTCCAGCCGGTGGCAGCCAGGACATAAGCCCTTCTTGGGATTGGCAAGTGGTGAACAGCTGATCATGTGCATCATGTGACCGGAGGAGTAGGTGGAGCAGCCAGCCAAACATTGGCCCTTATCCCGCGGGCAACATCCTGCTATCTGCTGGCCTTCTCTTGGCTGGCGCATCTTCTGGCAAGTGCTGACCAGCATGGGAGTGGTCACGTATGGGCAGCAGCGTCTACACCGCCTGGAGAGGGGGAACTTCTGCTTGCCAAGTGGAAGTCTGTGGAGCGACACATTCAGAACATCCACAAGGACCATGGCCACCTCTTCCCAATGTGTGCTCTTAGAAGAAATGGCTCAAACCAAATAAGTTGGCAAATAAGTTGCCCGAAAGCAGTGAGCGAATAGCAGTATTTTCCTGCACATCTTTTGAAAGTGCCCTGCGATGAGGAAGCGACTTGTCCAGGGTGTACGCTGCCTTCCGCCCTACTGTAGCTGAGGTAGGCACTAGTGCCCCCCGCAACCCCAAAGGAAATAAGTGGTAGTAAATGGATGGATGGATCTTTTGAAAGTCAAGAAATTCAGATAAACTTGTAAAAAAACAGTTTTCAAGTTGACTGGAACATTTTTGTATGAATATTGTTCTATTTTAAATGTATGTTTAGTCTCACGCTCAGCAGTGAAACTGGAGGAGGTTGTCGATGCTGTCGGGTCAACACCAGACTTCCAAGGTGGAGGCCTTCCATAGCCTTATCATACAGGTAAGAATTAGGCTGATCACCTGGCGGTGGCGTGGGTGGTTACCACCTGCCACCAGGACTTTGGGGGCCAGGGAGCAAAATACTACAGCTGTGGTTCTCAACCTTTTTCACTCATGTACCCCCTGTCAACATGTTTTTAATTCAAGTACCCCCTAATCACAGCAAAGCATTTTTGGTTGAAAAAAAGAGATAAAGAAGTAAAATACAGCACTATGTCATCACTTTCTGATTTATTAAACTGTATAACAGTGCAAAATATTGCTCATTTGTAGTGGTCTTTCTTCAACTATTTGGAAAAAAAGATATAAAAATAACAAGTGATTCAATTTTAAATGCAGATTTCCCCACATAGAAGTAATCATCAACTTAAAGTGCCCTCTTTGGGGATTGTAATAGAGATCCATCTGGATTCATCAACTTACTTCTAAACATTTCTTCACAAAAAAGAAATCTTTAACATCAATATTTATGAAACATGTCCACAAAAAAATCTAGCTGTCAACACTGAATATTGCATTGTTGCATTTATTTTCACACTTTATGAACTTACATTCATATTTTGTTGAAGTATTATTCAATAAATTTATCTATAAAGGATTTTTGAATTGTTGCTATTTTTACAATATTTTTGAAAAATCTCACGTACCCCTTGGCATACCTTCAAGTACCCCCAGGGGTACACGTACCCCCATTTGAGGACCACTGTACTATAGCATAGTAAATGTAGCCTTGATCCAGTCAGAGAATGTTGGAGGTCCAACATAGTGTCATCTTGTCTTGGTGAGAAAGATTGCAAACAGTTCTGGCGTGGTGTTGAAATTAAAAACAAAACAGCTTCATTATTGCAGGAGATCAATCTTTAATGGCTGACTTTAAACACTTGAATACACACACATTGGTATTCAAATGTACAAACAACTTATACATTTACACACACATTGTATGGATGCATGACTGAATAAAGTAGTGTTATTTGGAAACCATAACATTATTCTACTAAGATAGTCATTGCAATCACAACATCAATAATTAGGCCCATATGCTAATCATGTGGTCCTGATATGAAGTACACATAGATAAGTGGCTTCGGGTCGACTCTCGTGTAAACTTCGAGTAGATAGAGGGAAGAAAATTAATAACTCTGCTGTAAACTTCGAGTAGATAGAGGGAAGAAAATGAATAGTCCCCCATTGTGGCATACATTCAATATTTACATATACAAATATTAAATAAATAAAAATATTGTTTTAAATAGACAAGTGAGGAAAGAAAACATATTGTAAAATATAAATTCCATCATTGACTGACATCAATCAATCAATCAATCAATGTTTATTTATATAGCCCCAAATCACAAATGTCTCAAAGGACTGCACAAATCATTACGACTACAACATCCTCGGAAGAACCCACAAAAGGGCAAGGAAAACATGTGTGGACTGCTTGTATGACAAGAGAGATATTGATCTTGACACTTCATCAACTATGTGATCTTCTCTCAACAGGTGAGACATGACCTTCTTCAAACACTTTTACATCACATTCAATTGACACTTCATCAACTATGTGATCTTCTCTCAACAGGTGAGACATGACCTTCTTCAAACACTTTTACATCACATTCAATTGGCATTTTCCACAACTCCACTAAATGTGGACTTTTTAGAATGAGTTTGTGGACAGTATGTGAATGATCTTGCTACATATTGACGAGGACCCGCCCTGCTAGACTTCTGATTGGCCCTCAGCTTTTTTCGCCTGACCAATCAGAAAGGAGGGGCGGTCTAAGCATACCCGCCCCCAAAGTGCCAAAACCAAGATGGCGCGCGCGCACCTAGGCTCGCGCGCACGCAAAAAGGCGCCACACGTGCGCAAAAGGGTGTTGCGCGTGCACGAAGTGGAGAATCAGCGCGCGATCAGTTTTTATGCGCTTGGATTTCTGGCACTAATGTGACGTCATACATGTCCTCCACTTTCTATCTGATGGCAAGAATCACACAGTCATGTATTATGTTTACCAACAATGTCATCAACTATTTCAATATGTATGTCATCAACTATTTCAATATGTATGTCCTCGTCTCATTCTAGTAATAATGTCTTCTTCCTTCCTCCTCTCATTATGTTTACCAACAATGTCATCAACTATTTCAATATGAATGTCCTCGTCTCATTCTAGTAATAATGTCTTCTTCCTTCCTCCTCTCATGACACCATCTCTCCTCTGGACTTTGTAATATTCTCTACCTTTTCTTTCCTTATTCCAAAGATCCTGCTTGTCTCTGTTTGGCAAAGCGTCCCCAGAATGAGAATCTCCAAAGCAGCTACACACAGATAGATATTCACATTCTCCATTTCCAGGCAGACATAGCTTTTTAATCATTTGACCTAAAAATCCCAAATCATTTTTACATTGTTTGTTAATCATTCGTATAACAAACACATGAGCAGAATATGTAGATGATTAACTAGCATACAGTGGGACAAAAAGTATTTAGTCAGCCAGCCATTGTGCAAGTTCTCCCACTTCAAAGGATGACAGAGGTCTGTCATTTTCATCATAGGTACACTTCAACTGGGAGAGACAGAATGCGGAAAAACAAATCCAGGAATTCACATTGTAGGAATTTTAAAGAATTTATTTGTAAATGATGGTGGAAAATAAGTATTTGGTGACTTCAAACAAGGAAGATCTCTGGCTCTCACAGACCTGTAACTTCTTATTTAAGAAGCTCTTCTGTCCTCCACTCGTTACCTGTATTAATGGCACCTGTTTGAACTTGTTATCTGTATAAAAGACAGCTGTCCACAGCCTCAAACAGTCAGACTCCAAACTCCACTAGGGCCAAGACCAAAGAGCTGTCGAAGGACACCAGGAAAAGAATTGTAGACCTGCACCAGACTGGGAAGAGTGAATCTATAATAGGCAAGCAGCTTGGTGGGAAAAAATCAACTGTGGGAGCAATCATCAGAAAATGGAAGACATACAAGACCACTGATAATCTCCCTCGATCTGGGGCTCCACGCAAGATCTCATCCCGTGTGGTCAAAATGATCATGAGAATGGTGAGTAAAAATCCCAGAACCACATGGTTCTGGGATTTTAACACCCCCTTTTATTCTTTGGCTTTTAACACTACGTGAGTTGTGTGGTCCTCTGTTCTCTGTTGTCCTCTGTGTTTTTTATACACTTTGATTTATATTTTACTGTTTTAATTGATTTTACCCTTTAAAATAGTTTTTAATCATATTTGTTTTTATTGGTTTTATATTTATTTATTTTTTGTTTTTATTCAGTCATTGGTGGAGCATGATATATATATATATATATTTTATTTTTTATTTTTTATTTTATTTATTTTTTTTACAATTGTTTTTAACATGGCTGTGCAGCACTTTGGAAACGTTAGTGTTGTTTAAATGTGCTATATAAATAAAGTGGATTGGATTGGATTGGTGAATGACTTGCAGAGAGCTGGGACCAAAGTAACAAAGGTTACCTTCAGTAACACACTACGCTGACAGGGAATCAAATCCTGCAGTGCCAGATGTGTCCCCCTGCTTAAGCCAGTGCATGTCCAGGCCCGTCTGAAGTTTGCCAGAGAGCACATGGATGATACAGCAGAGGATTGGGAGAATGTCATGTGGTCAGATGAAACCAAAATAGAACTTTTTGGTATAAACTCAACTCGTCGTGTTTGGAGGAAGAAGAATACTGAGTTGCATCCCAAGAACACCATACCTACTGTGAAGCATGGGGGTGGAAACATCATGCTTTGGGGCTGTTTTTCTGCTAAGGGGACAGGACGATTGATCCGTGTTAAGGAAAGAATGAATGGGGCCATGTATCCTGAGATTTGGAGCCAAAACCTCCTTCCATCAGTGAGAGCTTTGAAGATGAAACGTGGCTGGGTTTTCCAGCATGACAATGATCCCAAACACACCGCCCGGGCAACGAAGGAGTGGCTCCGTAAGAAGCATTTGAAAGTCCTGGAGTGGCCTAGCCAGTCTCCAGACCTCAACCCCATAGAAAATCTGTGGAGGGAGTTGAAAGTCCGTGTTGCTCGGCGACGGCCCCAAAACCTCACTGCTCTGGAGAAGATCTGCATAGAGGAATGGGCCAAAATACCAGTTACTGTGTGTGCAAACCTGGTAAAGACCAATTGTTTGACCTCTGTTATTGCCAACAAAGGTTATATTACAAAGTATTGAGTTGAATTTTTGTTATTGACCAAATACTTATTTTCCACCATCATTTACAAATAAATATTTAAAATTCCTACAATGTGAATTCCTGGATGTTTTTCCACATTCTGTCTCTCCCAGTTGAAGTGTACCTATGATGAAAATGACAGACCTCTGTCATCCTTTGAAGTGGGAGAACTTGCACAATCGCTGGCTGACTAAATACTTTTTTGCCCCACTTAAGTGTTTTCTTTGGGTTGAGGTCACATGACCAAAAAGCTGTTGATTTAAAAAAAAAAGAAAAAAGGAAAAACTGGAAAATTTAACACGAGTCGGCTTTAGCAGTGATGAACAAACCATATGAAAGTAGGTTTGAGGTTCTAGGTCACATGACCAAAGCTACTGACAATTGAAATGTTCTTAATGAGCCAATGACAAGTACTTTATTGACGGTCCCTTAAACTAAAGCACTTGTCAGCAGGGACTGATAGAACGTGGCTTGAGTTTTTAGTGCCGGGGACAAACAGTCAGCCTGGCTGGATGTTGAATGTCTGTTGAATATCCAACTTGAACTCATTGGACCTCTGTTCGGTATTTGGAGATCACTCCAGCAGCACTGAGAGCAGTCTGAGCCAAACGACCTTTAGGTAAATGTTGCAATTGTCAATGCCAACAAATACATGGACTCAAAAAAACGCTATAATAGTAGGTAAAGTAAGGCTCCACTTTTTCAAAAGTTGTGGTAGCTTGATGCTAATGTACATTAGCTTTGCTATTGACATGCTACTGATTAGCATTAACAACTTCTCATGACATTAACCCCCCAACAAATGAGTTAATTAAAACCATAATTCAGATGAATGTTAGAATCAAACAGCTGGTGTGTAATAAATCCAATATTTACAGTATGAACACTTTTTTGGGCGCAAAAAAGAAACACTATGAATTTACACTACTGCCATCTAGTGTATTGGACTTGCAACTGTAAATACAATTACTTGTAAATGATCATTTGATAATAATTAAACAAGATATAATAAAAGGACAACAGTTATCATTACAGTATCATTTTAAATGTTGCAATAAAAATTGACACACAAAAGTACCACGCACAAAAGCACCAAAAGGTGGTACCGTTGAGAACAGGTATAGATTTCGGGGTACCGTAATCTGTGCCGTATGGGTTTAAATGTGAATGGTACCCATCCCTACCAGCAAGTGTTGTTGTACTGGAAACTCATTTACAAACACAACTTCATCACACACACAATAGTCCACTATGGAATTTACAAACACAACTTCATCACACACACAATACTCCACTATGGAATTTACAAACACAACTTCATCACACACACAATACTCCACTATGGAATTTACAAACACAACTTCATCACACACACAATACTCCACTATGGAATTTACAAACACAACTTCATCGCACACACAATACTCCACTATGGAATTTACAAACACAACTTCATCACACACACAATACTCCACTATGGAATTTACAAACACAACTTCATCACACACACAATACTCCACTATGGAATTGTTCTTATGTTAAAATGAGAAACAAATCCATATTTGAACAGCAATGGTTTGAAAAAGGCATTTGGTCACTGATGCACTTATTGAGTGACAAAAGTATTTTATTATTTGAAGACATCAAGTACGACTTGCAAAAAGAAAAATGTACAAAGAAAAAAATATATAAATATATATATATAAAGTAGGGCTGGGCAACGATTAAAAATTTTAATCGAAGTTAATCTCACTATTTCTCTGATTAATGGCGATTAACTGCATTGTATACACAAAGCCCAATAATGAATTCCAAAGTAGTGTGTAGTGCACCTTTATTGGAATATTCTCCCACATGAACAAAAGCGCCAAAACATTTGTTGTGCAAACACAATTTAAATCAGTCCTTGTTAAACAGTAGCAGTTAAATAGCATATTTGATAAAAATCAACTCCAAAAATGTCAATAGAAACATTTAAGCTTATTGCCACTGCCAGGGTATTAAAGTTATCCTGTTTGTTATGGAAAATAAATATAATCTACATACAAATCTCTGAGCCACAATCATAACATCTGAACAGGCAATTTCTGAGGTAACAGCAGAAACATTTTTTTTATTATGTTTAAAAAACCTATATTATAGGTAGTGGACTGTTTTAGGGAATTTTTGATCAAATTATCCGTAGTAGCAATATTAATATTGTTGTGTTTATTCTGCGTAGTGCACTTAAAATAATTATGACCATATCTAGGAATTGATATGATGGGAATTTTCCGATTGTTTGCTTGGTGCTTTGATAAACTGAAGGCATCATATACATGGTACTATATTGTGATGTTATGAGCCAGGGAATAAAAGAACTACCTTACCCAGCATGCAACAGGAGTGAGGAGCATGTATAGGTTGTGTTGCCATGACGACATCTTGTATGTTGTGATATGCACGCTCTGAAAGTAAAGGTTAAGAAGTCAGCCAACACTCCTGGTCTGCATTATTCATAAATAGACAGACAATTCAGTCCAAAACGGCCCGATCTATCCACATCCAGAATTGTCTGGCGGTCGTAAGTGATCCCGGAGTGACCACGCTGTAAGCCAGCCAGGACATTTGCAGAATTGTCCGCTATTTTTGCCAAATGTTCCATCTTTACCAAGAGCCCCTCCACGCCGGGCGACGCCATCTTGTTAAGAAAAGGCGTTAACAAAATAAAAGCATGTAAACAACATACGAAAATGTGCGATAAAATAATTGTTGGCGTTAATAGATTGATCAGTTGACTCGTAATTAACGCATTAATTTGCCCCCCCCCCCCTAATATAAAGGCTTTCGTTCAAAATATTCTAATTACAGCATTTTATGGTGTTTAATTATTTACTATTTCTTCTTTACTGTATTTTCTCTGAAACCCAAAAATACTTATAACTTCAAAGTTTCCATTCTTCTAAAGGCAAATGAGTTAATTTAAGACAAAAAAAGACGAAATATACAACTTAAAATTATTTTTAGGATGTTGTTTTGCAATTGAAGAACACACTTGTTTGTTCTGTGAGAGGGAAACAAAATAAACAGTTTATTTTATGAAAGTATGCACAGTAAATCTTGGCAATATTGGCTTTTGCCTGACATTCCAAACTTTCACTGATATTAATGTTGTTTTGGGGATGTTAAAAAAGAAAACGTAAACATTTTTTAAAAGAAAATAATGGGGATTTTTTTTTTTAATCCACAATTGTAAAAGTTTGTAAACACAAAACCATCCTTCTACAAACATTTCAGTAATTTTCTCTTACTTTTTATTGCATAAAGGTCTGGTTACATACATATAAAACAATCATCATATTACAAAAGCGAGTAATACAGATAATTCATTAAATGGATTAGAGACCAACAAATGATTCATAAAATCACACATTTCGAAACTGTATAAAAGACAACTGTTCAAATGATGTATAAAGTGAATAATAATATACTTCCTGAAGTGGTCCAGAAGATGTTTCAGATGTGAACCAGTACATATGTATATCATATAAAGGTGCTTATCTATGGGATTATTAACAATTAGAAATAAAAATATGTCACACTTCAATATTTCGAACACCTATAAAAAACACAATTATGCATGTCTAATATTGTATAATGAATATATACACACATACAATGTTTATTTTATTTAAAAAAATGTCTTGTACTGTTTACTCTCACCTTTTCAATCAAATTGTTCGGTCCAATTTTTGATAAAAGTACACAAGGTTGCATATTAATGCATGCACTTGCCTGACAAAAGCACATAAATGTCACACATGTTATATGTGCTGATGTTGTTAGAAAGTCAAAATGAAAGTCTGGACAGTTTATTTCAAATCCTGCAGTTTCATTTGCTGCTGCTGTTCTCACCAGCACACTTGTGTTTCTTACACTGGTACTTAGAAGACAATCTTTCACCACACACACTGCAACTCAACACTTTCTCTCCTGGGTGTCTCCTCATGTGTGCTACAAGGTTTGATCGCTGACAAAACCTTCTGTTGCAGATTGAGCAGGAATGTGATTTTTCTCCAGTGTGTGTTCTAGTGTGTACTTTCAAACTGTTGCTTTGTACAAAACCTTTACCACATGTTGAACAGGAAAAAGGCTTTTCTCCAGTGTGTGTTCTCATGTGTACTTTTAAATATTGACTTTGTGTAAAACCTTTACCACAGGTTGAACAGGAAAAAGGTTTTTCTCCAGTGTGTCTTCTCATGTGTACTTTTAAATATTGACTTTGTGTAAAACATTTACCACAGGTTGAACAGGAAAATGGTTTTTCTCCAGTGTGTGTTCTCATGTGTACTTTCAAATCTTGACTTTGTGTAAAACCTTTACCACAGGTTGAACAGGAAAAAGGTTTTTCTCCAGTGTGTCTTCTCATGTGTACTTTTAAATATTGACTTTGTGTAAAACATTTACCACAGGTTGAACAGGAAAATGGTTTTTCTCCAGTGTGTGTTCTCATGTGTACTTTCAAATCTTGACTTTGTGTAAAACCTTTACCGCAGAGTGAACAAGAAAAAGGTTTTTCTCCAGTGTGTGTTCTCATGTGTACTTTCAGATGACATTGGTATTTAAATGTTTTGTGACAGTGAGAGCATGTCAGGCGTGTGTTGTCAGTGTGACATGTTGCATCATCATCATCATCAGTGTCAGGAGAGTGTGAGGTTGTGTCCTCACTATCTGATAGTGGAGCTAAGAGCTTGTCTGCTTGTGATCCTCCACAGTGGTCTCCATCAGCTTCTGTTGTCATGTGTTGTGTTGAGCTGCTGCTTGGAGGCTCCCCCCCTCCCCTCTCCTCACTTTCACCTTTCACCTCATCATCTTCACTCTTCACAGGGACACCAGTCACTGGGAACTCCTCCAACCATTTAGGCTGACTGATGCTGTGTTCCTCCTCTTCCTCTTTAATGTGGGGGGTCAGTGAGTCTTCCTCTTCCTTTTTACAGGGAAGGGTCTTTGTCAAAGAGGAAAAGGAGACGCCAGAGGGTCCGTGGCGCCTCATCTTCCTCTTTGAAGGATCCTCCTTCACCATCCTGAAGCTACACTCCTGTTTTTCAGGCAGACGTTGTTCTTCACAGACGTCTGCAGGACACAACATGACAAACATGCTTGAGAAATGTCCAGATTTGCTCAGTCACATGAGGCATTCAGTAAGTTTACATGTACTTTAAAACCCAAGTTATTATATGAATTGGCCTGAAAACAAACACACTGCTCTTTACAACATTATTCACGGGGAAAGAAGACCACTTTTTACAAGGGATGGGCAATATGGCCTAAACTCTATATTGTGTTAAATTCCCTTTAACCTGAGTGTAGCTGGAATAGGCTCCAGCGCCCCCTGTGATTTTAATCTCATCTACTGATGTATAAACTTGGAGAAAAGATGAGGTTGTTTACAGTGTAACTCTGTATTCTGTATTGTTGTCCCTGCTATGACGCCATCTTGTGGTCGAGTTTGCTCACTGCGAGTGCTGCGGGTTTAAAGTGTATTTCCTTTTGCTTTGTGCCTTGAACCCGAAGTAATGTTTCGTCATTTATCTCACCAAGCAAGGTTTTGTATGTGCAACCCGGGATTCCCACTGGATGTGGAACGGCGCCGCCATAGCGACAGACTTGTTCCGTTTTTTGTTTTCAAGTCAATGTGTCAGTTTCCACCACCTAGCTTCTTCTATACTTAGTGGTCGACACAACAAAGTGGTTCAATTGAGCTAAAATCTGCTCGTGTGGGACAGGAAGTCATGCATAAACACAAATTAAATGATCCAGTTGACTTTCAAAGTATAATATTCTGTTTAAGGTGGATGGTATTCTACACTTTGAAAAGTCCTAATGGACATGAAGTCAACTTGTCAAAAGGTTTTCAGACCTAATTTCACCTCCTTGACACAAATGGATGAAAACATTCTGATTCTAAAAGGCCCAAAATTAAAGAATCATTAAAACAGGCATATCCTGGGCAGCTATACGGGGGTCTGTACTACAGCGTTGTATTAAAATGACTATTTCCATCTCCAACATGAAAACGAGTGTCGCCAATACTACTGCACACAGGAAATCATGTGGAGGAGAATTGCAAGTAGTCTAAACAAAGATTGTGAATGACTGACAAGAGGCTCACTTTGTTCATGTAAGTCTACTGTGGAATAAACATGCTCAGATGCTGAGAGCGATGCACAGAGTGGGACCTCTTAGTCCAGTTTAGAATCCACAGACCAAGAAAGAAACACTTGGATATAGCAATATATTGATGACGGCAAGAATTAAGTTAGTAGGTTTATTTTCATTTATATCGGTCCCGGCCTACAATTGCGTGAATATTTTAATGCCTCTGGACATTGTATTTAATGCTTTTAATACCATTTAAGGCCTTAATTTAGGCAAAGTCCATTCAATGACTTTTAATGCTTTTTAATGTCACAAAGAAACCCGGCTAAAGCTCTTAAAAATAAACACATGTGGACCGATCCATACAAAAATCAACAATAACAATACCAAGCATAATATCAATATAAGGTAATTACAGCAGTTTGATCGATATTTTGTATTATATATATATATTTTGTGGAGTTTTTTATTGTTTACAAACTCAGTAAAAAAAGAAGACTTTAAGGGCATAAACCTAATGATTTAATTCAGAGCCATATTTAAATATTCAATTGATATTCTAACACCAGCATTCTGTGTTTTTGTCTGATTATGATTGCCAACAAAAATGTAATCATTCAATTATCCTGATGACTTTAAATACCAGTATCCACATTGGTATGACCGATACTGCACCTGTAACTATTTGGTACTGGATCGATACCTACATTGGTAGTATCAGCCAAAACTAAAGTATCAAAGAACAAAACAAGTGATTATTAAATATTAACAAAAAAGAAGAAAAAGTGATTATTACATTTTAACAGAAGTGTAAATACAAACACGTTACATTAGAAGGTTCCTAAATAAAAATATTCTTCATGGAATTATTGAGACATTTCTAGGATGTATTTAGGATTTTTACGAGATTTTGATAGAATTTAATACATTCTAAGGCAACTCGACGGTTCCAGGTTCGATCCTAGTCACTGCCGTTGTGTCCTTGGGCAAGGTACTTGACCCACCTGCTCCCAGTGCCACCCACACTGCTTTAAATGTAACTTAGATCATGGCTTTCACTATGTAAAGCACTCTGAGTCACAAGAGAAACGCGCTGAATAAATATACTTCACTTCATTTAAAAGGAAACCGCACTTTTGTAATTTAATTTGCCTATCAAGAACACATATTTTTCTTTTTTATGCATTCTAAATAGTAATAAATGCGATCAAAATCTGTTTACAATAGAGGCTACTAGAGTCGCCCTATTCTGCCTAAAAATAACTTAAAAAGCATCCAAACACCTCCATTAAGGTTTTAAGTACATGCAGTAGGTATATATGTCATTTAGTAACGGGTACTTTTTTAAAAAGATGGAATATTTATGTATTTTTGCTTATTATTCGGGCCTAAATTGGCTGTCAAGGGGAACCAACTTGTCAGAGTACATCCTCATCCTTCTACTATCCAAGTGAGAGGCTACTTATAATAACAATATTACTAATACTTGGTTGGTATTCAAGCCACGAAATGCAAATGGAGTATTGTTGCCGCTTTTTGGATGGTTATAGAGCAGTGGTTCTCAAATGGGGGTACGTGTACCCCTGGGGGTACTTGAAGAGATACTAAGGGGTACGTAAGATTTAAAAAAAAATGTTTTTAAATAGCAACAATTAAAAAATAATTTATAAATATATTTATATTCAACAAAATATGAATGTAAGTTCATAAACTGAAAAAAAATACAACAATTCAGTGTTGACAGCTAGATTTTTTTGTGGACGTGTTCCATAAATATTGATGTTAAAGATTTATTTTTTGTGAACAGATGTTTAAAATTAAATTGATGAATCCAGATGGATCTCTATTACAATCCCCAAAGAGGACACTTTAAGTTGATGATTACTTCTATGTGGAGAAATCTGCATTTAAAATTGCATCACTTGTTTATTTTTCAACAAGTTTTTGGTTATTTTTATGTATTTTTTTCCAAACAGTTCAAGAAAGACCACAATATTTTGCACTGTTATACACTTAAATAAATCAGAAAGTGATGACATAGTGCTGTATTTTACTTCTTTATCTCTTTCTTCCAACCAAAAATGCTTTGCTGTGATTAGGGGGTACTTGAATTAAAAACATGTTCACAGGGGGTACATGACTGAAAAAAGGTTGAGAACCACTGTTGTAGAGGACCTCTCATTGGCTCCATTGCTAGTGGACTTTTATTTACATTTATGAGTTAGAATGTGATTTAAAAATATATATATCAATAGTCATGTATTTTATAATGATTGTGAAGGATAGAAAAAATTCCCCCCAAAAGTGCAGTTGTCCTCTAAATTCAAACGATTAGATTTAAAGGCCTACAGAAATGAGATTTTATTTAAACGGGCATAGCAGGTCCATTCTAAGAGTCATACTTCATCATTTTGCGATATTGCCATATTTTTGCTGAAAGGATTTAGTAGAGAACATCCACGATAAAGTTCACAACTTTTGGTCGCTAACAGAAAAGCCTTGCCTTTACCGGAAGTCGTAGACGATGACGTCACCCGTGTGATGGCTCCTCATATATTTACATTGTTTTTAATGGGAGCCTCCAACAAAAACAGCTATTCGGACCGAGAAAACGACAATTTCCCCATTAATTTGAGCGCGGAGGAAAGATTCGTGTTTGAGGATATTGATAGCGGCGGACTAGATAATTCTGGGAAATCCCTTATCTTTCTATTGTGTTGCTAGTGTTTTAGTGAGTTAAATAGTACCTGATAGTCGGAGGTGTGTCTCCACGGGTGTCTTGACGCCATGTCTCAGGGAAGTCGACGGCAGCTTCATGGACGACACAAGCTCAGCTTTTCTCCGGTAAGAACCGACTTTTTAACAACAATTTTCTCACCGAAACCTGCTGGTTGACATTCCGTCGTGATTCATGTTCGCTTGACCACTCTGATCCATAGTAAAGTTTCACCTCCAGGAATTTTAAACAAGGAATCACCGTGTGTTTGTGTGGCTAAAGGCTAAAGCTTCCCAACTCCATCTTTCTACTGTGACTTCTCCAATATTAATTGAACAAATTGCAAAAGATTCAGCAACACAGATGTCCAAAATACTGTGTAATTATGCCGTTAAAGCAGACGACTTTTAGCTGTGTGTGTGTGTGCAGCGCTCATACTTCCTAAAAACGCACGACGTCTTGCGTACACGTCATCATTACATGACGTTTTCAAGACGAAACTCCCGGGAGATTTAAAATTGTAATTTAGTAAACTAAAGCGGGCGTATTGTCATGTGTTGCAATGTTAATATTTCATCATTGATATATAAACTATCAGACTGCGTGGTGGCTAGTAGTGGCTTTCAGTAGGACTTTAATATTTCATCATTGATATATAAACTATCAGACTGCGTGGTGGCTAGTAGTGGCTTTCAGTAGGACTTGAAGTGTATGAACATGAAGTGATGAAGCCGACTTGGACGAGAGGACAAAGGTCTTGTAAGACAAAGTGAAGAGTCCAGCTGTGATGGATTGAATGCCCTGAGAATAAAATGTTGTGCTTACTTGGACTGTGATGAAGCTGTGAGGACTCAGCTGCTTTGTCTTCATGCTCTTCAGTCTTCACAGAGACAACAGTCAGTGGAAACTTGCTGACATCAGCCTCCTCCTGTCCTAGAAGACACTCTCCCTCCTGGCTGATCCACACTTCCTCCTCTTCCTCTTTCATGTGGGGGGGCTGTGGATCCTCCTGCTGCTGAAGGGGACGTTCTTCTTGACGAGCGTTCATCTGTTGGACGTCCGCAAGACAACACAAACAAACTTCAGCTCAGATGTGTCCAATATTTTTTAGTCTATAAAATATAATATTTTCCAAGTGGACTGACAGCACTTTGTGGTGATGTTCTTCTACACATGGAATAATCATCAGTTATTAATTAATATGAATTGTGTAATTGATCCTGTTTTTTGTATTTACATTAGTTATTGATAAAAAGTAACAACTTATTGAAAACCTCCTGCTGGGATTTTAATACCGTCATGACTGCAAAAAGTCAGTCTGCACGTATAAAAGTTTCATTGTGCTGCAGCATCAAGTGACGCCAACTGGCTCCTCCCACTACCAACCTACCAGCCAACCTCCAAAATAGTCCCACCTCACGTCATCTGTAACCAGGACTACAGAGCTGTGGTCGGTTGGCTTTACTTTGACGTGCAATATCCTCTCCTTGTTCTTCCTTCTGCGAAAGCAACATTCTTAAAAGCAACGGAAAAGAAAGAGAAGTGCAGCGAAGCACGTGTAAGAAGTGCCAGCGAGTGTGGCCGTGTGATAGTATGTTGCTTGAACCTCACTCACACCTTAAGAATTAAGAAATGTGCTGGCGTGAGAATATATATACACTATATTGCCAAAAAGTATTTGGTCAACCATCCAAATGATGAGAATCAGGTGTTCTAATCACTTACAAAATTAAGCACTTAGGCATGGAGGCCGTTTCTACAAACATTTTGTGAAAGACTGGGCCGCTCTCAGTGATTTCTAGCGTGGAACTGTAACAGGATGCCACCTGTGCAGCAAATCCAGTCGTGAAATGTCCTCGCTCCTAAATATTCCAAAGTCAACTTTATGATATGAAAAGTGAAGAGTTTGGGAACAACAGCAACTCAGCCACATAATCGGACAGAGAGGATTCAGCGGATGCTGAAGCGCATAGTGCAAAGACTTTCTGCACAGTCAGTTGCTACAGAGCTCCAAACTTCATGTGACCTTCCAGTTAGCCCACGTACAGTAGGCAGAGAGCTTCATGGAATGTGTTTCCATGGTCGGGTAGCTGCATCTAAGCCATACATCACCAAGTCCAATGCAAAGCGTGGGATGCAGTGGTGTAAAGCACGTCGCCACTGGACTCTAGAGCAGTGGAGACACCTTATCTGGAGTGATTCATCACGCTTTTTCCATCTGGCAATCTGATGGACTAGTCTGGGTTTGGAGGTTGCCAGGAGAATGCTACATTTCCGACGGCATTGTGCCGAGTGTGAAAGTTGGTGGAGGAGGAATTATGGAGTGGGGTTGGTTTTTCAGGAGTTGGGCTTGGCCCCTTAGTTACAGTGAAAGGAACTTTGAATGCTCCGGAATATCAAAACCTTTTGGACAATTCCATGGGATGGCACTTCACGTTCATATGTGAGTAAAGGCAGGTGGCCAAATACTTTTGGCAATATAGTGTATATATATATATATACACACGTGTATATATATATATATATATATATATATATATATATATATATATATATATATATATATATATACACGTGTGTATATATATATTAGAATATTTGGGTACCTCATGCTTTGATTACAAACAAAATATTGATGCATGTTCAATTTGTGTGCAGTATATTAAAGCCATTTTTAATATTTAACATTTATTTCATTAAATATTTATTTTTGTCTAACTGAATGAGCATTAATTGCTTACAATTGTGCAAATAGTGTATTTGTAATAATAAGCATCAGTTGATTTATTTCCATGATATGTCTGGTCGAATGCAGCTGAGATAGGCTCCAGCACCCCCCACCCCAAAAAGGGATAAGCGGTAGTAAAACGGATGGGTGGATGTCATCAGGGTAATAGAAGTGCGTGCAAACAACATCATTTGTATTTATTGCTAATAAAGTTAGCACCAACACAGAGTAGACTACTGTAATGTATGTGTAATACATTATATTACACTGATAAATAAATAAATATGTCATAATAATCCATCCATCCATCTTTTACCGCTTATTCCCTTTGGGGTAATAATAATTTAAATGTTTTTATCCTGTAAAGCGTCATTGAGTCCACTGAAAAGTGCTATATCAAATAAAATGTATTATTATTATTGTTATTCTACCATGTGACTTATTCCAGACTTCAATTACGAGACGTTCGTTCCTTTCTAGTAATAAATATTTAATGATGTTAGGCGTGACTGTAATATACAACAAAAAACAGTTAAAGTATTAAATAAGTCAATATAATTCTCATAGAGAACATATAAAATACACTCCTCAAAAAAACACTCATTTGCTACAAAGGCCTGCTAGCGGGCTAACGCTAGCACGTTAGCTTCGAACAACATATCAGGTAAAAAATAGAAATAATATGAAAATATATCATGTATATCAGGTAAATAAGAGAAATAATATGAAAATATATAATGTATATGACCTCATAAGCCGCGTGTAGAAGAGAGGAGTGGAATATATTCTTCCTATTGTTACACCAGCAACTCTTTTTTGTCTTCTGTGGCCGGGCGAAGGAAGTGTGCACCACTCACTATTGTCCCAGTGAAACACGTGTTTGAAGGAAGTGTGCACCACCCACTATTGTCCCAGTGAAACACGTGTTTGAAGGAAGTGTGCACCACCCACTATTGTCCCGGCGAAACACGTGTTTGAAGGAAGTGTGCACCACCCACAATTGTCCCGGCGAAACACGTGTTTGAAGGAAGTGTGCACCACCCACTATTGTCCCAGTGAAACACGTGTTTGAAGGAAGTGTGCACCACCCACTATTGTCCCGGCGAAACACGTGTTTGAAGGAAGTGTGCACCACCCACTAATGTCCCGGCGAAACACGTGTTTGAAGGAAGTGTGCACCACTCACTAATGTCCCAGTGAAACACGTGTTTGAAGGAAGTGTGCACCACCCACTATTGTCCCGGCGAAACACGTGTTTGAAGGAAGTGTGCACCACCCACTATTGTCCCGGCGAAACACGTGTTTGAAGGAAGTGTGCACCACTCACTATTGTCCCAGCGAAACACGTGTTTGAAGGAAGTGTGCACCACCCACTATTGTCCCGGCGAAACACGTGTTTGAAGGAAGTGTGCACCACTCACTATTGTCCCAGTGAAACACGTGTTTGAAGGAAGTGTGCACCACCCACTATTGTCCCGGCGAAACACGTGTTTGGCCAACATTTGTTCCGCAGTGTAGAACACCTCGATGACGTCACACAGGAGGAAGAACAAAACAAGATGGCGTGTGGCGGAGAATACGTTGTTTTGGTTATCATGGTTTGTAGGTCTTAATTACAACGTACATGTGCACATGTGTGTCGTTTAACAGAGTTTACGTCCTTGTTAATTGTTTGTTTGCGGATACATTAGTCTGAGTGCACTTTGACGTGCTAGCCTAGCCTGCTGGTTAGCTTAGCTTGTTAGCTGCTAACAAAGAGAGGCGGAAGTGATCGACACATCAAAGCAGAGATCCAATGTAAGTGTAAAGTGTTTTTATTGTGTGAACATGTCTACATTACAAATGATGTGAGTGTTGCTGACTCAGCGACTAACTGCTGCTGTTGAAAAAATATTTGTGATGTTAGAAAAAAAAATAAAAAAAGGATAGCAGAGTACAAGGAGGAACTTTTTCCAACAAAAGAGGAGAAGGAGCAACAACATCAACTACTGGACGCTGTTTTCAAGAAACATCAAGTTGTGTTACACATCTATCCATCCATCCATCCATCTTCTTCTGCTTATATGAGGTCGGGTTGCGGGGGAAGCAGCCTAAGCAGGGAAGCCCAGACTTTCATCTCCCCAGCCACTTCGTCCAGCTCTTCCCTGGGTATCCCGAGGCGTTCCCAGGCCAGCCGGGAGACAAAGTGTTCTGGGTCTTCCTCCGTGCCCTAAACACCTCCCTCGGGAGGCGTTCGGGTGGCATCCTGACCAAATGCCCGAACCTCCTCATCTGGCTCCTTTCAATGAGGAGTAACAGCGGCTTTACTTTGAGCTGCTCCCGGATGGCAGAGCTTCTTCCCCTATCTCTAAGGGAGGGTCATGAGGAAACTCATTTGGGCTGCTTGTACCCGTGATCTTATCCTTTTGGTCATAACCCCAAGCTCGTGACCATCGGTGAGGATGGGAACGTAGATCGACCGGTAAATTGAGAGCTTTGCCTTTCGGCTCAGGTCCTTCTTCACCACAATGGATCGATACAGCGTCCGCATTACTGAAGACGCCGCACCGATCCACCTGTCGATCTCACGATCCACTCTTCCCTCACTCATGAAGAAGACTCCTAGGGACTTGAACTCCTCCACTTGGGGCAGATAACAAAACAACACTCGGGTTCAGATCCGGGCGTCCATTCTTCCCAATCACGCTTCTCCAGGTTTCACTTTGAGCCCGGGGTTAGGGTTAGGGGGCTCCGAAATGACAACACTGGCACGGCTTCTTAAAGACGCGCTCTTTACTTGGGTTTATGCCGTGAAAACTACAGGACAAGACATGAAATACAATGGTTTTATACATAGTTCAGTCACAGGCAAATAAAGTGCTAAACAAAAAAGCTACCTTGTGGCCGCCTGCCACTTCGGAGGTTCTTGGGCAGCAAATATTTCAGTCTTGCACAACTAAATGAGCGTACGATAATTAAACCAATGCATTCCACAAATATACAGAACAATTTGAAACAATATGACAAATACTTTGTTCAGCTAGCCAAATGTTCTTGCTGCTGCTGATGGCTCAAAGTCTTTTGCAAGTCTGGGCGAATGCAGATCTCGCAACCCCTAATACTACACCAAAACCTCGCGAGAATAGCGGTGTAACGAAGAAAATAAATTGCCCCTTTTATAGTAAACAAAATGTGTCTTATTTACAAAAAATGTAACATGAATTCACAACCATAATAAATTTCAACAAAAAATATTAAGCCTTAAAACAAAAAATATTAAGTGTAAGTTTCAACAACACTTACATCGAGGATACCTACCTGGATGGTGTTCCTGATTTGTTTCCAGAAATGTCATAATTATGAGGGAAAAAAATTGATGTTCAATTCTGAGTGTAGACATAACTTGGCCCTGGGGAAATCAACCAATAACTGAAAATCGCAAGAAGAAGTTATTAGGGATAAGGATATTATGGGGAAGTTTATGTGATAAAGAGGAGGGAAATTTTAGAATAATTGTTTCTAAGTTATCACAAAAACTTTGTGATACATTGAGTGACCGGTGAGAAGCAAAAGCTGTCTTTGAAACCTACCAAGAGTAAGGCTCGTAAAACTCCACTGTGTAGGGGGGACCAAGATGAAGGTGTGCCTGTTTTCTTTCATGTATTATAATCAAACAGAAAGATATTGTCCGACCCAAGCACTACAAAAGCGAAGAGGAAGCAGGACCAGACTCCCCACCAGGCGACCTCTTTTTGAACCTCCTTTTTCAACTGTTTTACGAACCTCTTTTTGAACTTGTTTACGACCTTTTGAACTGTTCCGTAACCAAAAGCAACGCTGTTTATGGACCACTTCCCTCTGGAAGCAGCTGTGGTCATGTGGTCGGAGAAAGTAAAATAAAGAAGGAGGGGTACATTCTTTCGCCAGAGCGTGGGTGACACTGTAAGAGGTTACAGGTCAACACGTTTCTCCTCAATTGAATCCAAATGGAATCATGTCTATGTTTGATTATTTGCTTCTTGTCTTGTTTAATATACGTCTTCAGAGTTTGAACCTGAAATTGAAGCCTGTTTTAAAATGGTTCTACTAGTAATTCTATATGAAATAATATATTGCAAAATCAATTTTAAACCATGTCGTCTATCCATGCAAAAAAGTTCTTTCGTCCCGGTTTGTTTTTTTCTTTTCCCGTTATTAATGTTGTAAGAGCAGCCTGTTTGTGCGTCACTGAGATTTCAAGACAGTTCATACGATAACTTGTTTTTCCTAAGTGCATGTAAAAGTACTGAATGCATTGTGTGACTGAGCAGAGATGGTATGTTTGTCTTGCAGACGTCTGTGAAGAACATCTTCACCCTGAGCAACAGAAGTGGAGTTTCAGGATGCGGACAGAGGAGCCACAGCCCTCCCACATTAAGAAGGAAGAGGAATACCCACTGATGCCCCATTTTAAAGAGGAAGAGGAGGACCCACTGACACCACAAATTAAAGAGGAATCAGTGTATTCACTGAGCCCTCACATTAAGGATGAAGAGGAGGACCCATTGAGCCCTCACATTAAGGAGGAAGAGGAGGACCCACTGACCCCTCACATTAAAGAGGAAGCGGAAGAACACAGCATCAGTCAGCAGGGAGAGCATCTTGAAGGACTGGAGGAGGTTGATGTCACCAAGATGCCAGTGACTGGTGTCCCTGTGAAGAGTGAGGAGAGGGGAGGGGGGGAGCCTCCAAGCAGCAGCTCAACACAACACATGACAACAGAAGCTGATGGAGACCACTGTGGAGGATCACAAGCAGACAAGCTCTTAGCTCCACTATCAGATAGTGAGGACACAACCTCACACTCTCCTGACACTGATGATGAAGACTCTAAAGATGATGCAACATGTCACACTGACAACACACGCCTGACATGCTCTCACTGTCACAAAACATTTAAATACCAAAGTCTTCTGAAAAGACACATAAAAACACACACTGGAGAAAAAACTTTTTCTTGTTCAACCTGTGGTAAAGGTTTTACACAAAGTCAGAATTTGAAAAGACACAAGAGAACACACACCGGAGAAAAACTTCATGTCTGTTCAATCTGTAGTAAAAGTTTTGTACAAAGAAACAATTTGGAAGTACACAAGAGAACACACACTGGTGAAAAACCCTTTTCCTGTTCAACCTGTGGTAAAGGTTTTACAGAATTTCAGAGTTTGAAAAGACACATGAGAACACACACTGGTGATAAACCTTTTTCCTGTTCAACCTGTGGTAAAGGTTTTACAGAACTTCAGAGTTTGAAAAGACACATGAGAACACACACTGGTGAAAAACCCTTTTCCTGTTCAACCTGTGGTAAAGGTTTTACACAAAGTCAGCATTTGGAAAGACACAAGAGAATACACACCAGAGAAAAACTTCATGTCTGTTCAATCTGTGGTAAAAGTTTTGTACAAAGAAACAATTTGAAAGTACACATGAGAACACACACTGGTGATAAACCTTTTTCCTGTTCAACCTGTGGTAAAGGTTTTATAGAACTTCAGAGTTTGAAAAGACATATGAGAACACACACTGGTGATAAACCTTTTTCCTGTTCAATCTGTGGTAAAGGTTTTACACAAAGTCACAATTTGAAAAGACACACTAGAACACACACTGGTGAAAAATCACATGTCAGCGATCAAACCTTGTAGCACACATGAGGAGACACCCAGGAGAGAAAGTGTTGAGTTGCAGTGTGTGTGGTGAAAGATTGTCTTCTAAGTACCAGTGTAAGAAACACAAGTGTGCTGGTGAGAACAGCAGCAGCAAATGAAACTGCAGGATTTGAAATAAACTATCAAGACTTTCATTTTGACTTTCTAACAACATCAGCACATATAACATGTGTGACATTGTTGTTTGTCTAACAATCTGTTTAATATCCTTCTACATTTATACACCATTTTTTCAGCCCATTGAATGCATTAATGTGCAACATTGTGTACTTTTATATTGACATATATTACTAAAAGAGGAACAATTTTACTAAGAAGGTCAGTAAATCCAAAACAGTACAAAACATGTGATATATGTAAATTGCATTTAGTGTACATATATTTCACACAAAATCTCCTTTTAAAATGTGTGACTATATGTGTAACATTGTTGTTTGTGTAACACTATTTTAAAATGTTGTTACATTTATAGATTAGATATTTTGTATTAGTGTTTTTTTTAGTCAAGTACATGCATTATTATGCAACATTGTGTACTTTTATTCAAAATTGAACAGAACATTTTGACTGAAAAGGTGAGAGTAAACAATACAAGACATATTTTACATACATTAAAAACATGTGTGTATATATATATATATATATATATATATATATATATATTCATCATACAATATTAGACTTATTCATAGTAGTGTTTTTTATAGGTGTTTAAAATATTGAAGTGTGACATATTTTTATTTCTAATTATTAATAATCCCATAGATAAGCACCTTTATATGATATACATATGTACTGCTTCACATCCGAAACATCTTCTGAACCACTTCAGGAAGTATATTATTGTTCACTTTATATATCATTTGAACAGTTGTCTTTTATACTATTTTAAAATGTGACTTTATGAGTCATTTGTTGGGTCTGTATAATCATTTTTATTAATTATCTTCATTACTCTTTTGTAATATGATGATTGTGTTGTGAGTGTTTTATATGTATGTCCCCAGACCTTCATGCAATATAAAAGTGAGAGAAAATGACTGTATTGTTTGTGGAAGGATGGTTTTGTTACATTTGTGGATAAAATAAAATAAAAATCCTTTATTGTATTTTAAACATGTTGTATGTTTTTTTTTTTCTTTTTTAACATCCCCAAAACATCAATTTCAGAAAACAAGTTTGGAGTGTCAGGCAAAAGCCAATATTGTACATCATCCCACAGAGGTTTACTTTGCATACATTCATCAAATAAATAGTTTATTTTGTTTTGCTTTCACAGAAAGAACAAGTTTTGTCTTAAATTGCAAAACATCATCCTAAAATTATTTTAAGTGGTCAATTCTGTTTTTTTTTTTGTTTGTTTTTTTCTATGAACTATTTTGCCTTTGGAAGAAAGGAAACATTCAAGTTTTGTTTGTTTGTTTGTTTGTTTTGTTCCAGAGAAAATACTGCAAATAAGAAATGGTAAAGAATTGTCCAATTTCAGAGTTTGAAATCTGTAATATTGTGTCCATCCACCAAAAGCCCAGAAAGTTTAGAAAAGAGTTCTGAAAAACATTACATGCTGTATTTAGAATATTTTGAATGGAAACCTTTATAAGTGTTTTGAAATATTTTCGTCTATTTGCAGGTCATACTTAATGAAATCTTAAAATAGTAAAATACTTTTATCACTAAATAAGCTCATCAGCGACCAAATGCCTTTTTCAAACCATTAGGGTTGCCAACATTCAGACTTTGAAATAAGGGACATCTCGCAGGTTGTTGGATTATTTTGGTGTCCCTTATAAAGTGTGGGTTTCCCCTATTTCAAAAAATGCTTTAAAAAAAAAGCCCAAATGCTTGGAAATATCAACTTTACACCTCCACTAGACCACTGTTGCACTTACTGTAAGTCCTATTCATACCATAATCACAAGAACATTGTATTCTTCAACCATACATTTATCTTTTCAAAATGTGCAAAACATAAGGGAAAAACAAAAAACCCAATTGGGATGGGTGCTGGATCAAAAAAGGAACACTTACAAGAACAAGAAAGGTCCGTACACACCACCACAGCTTCAATAAAAGAAATCCTGATCAATTTAAAATGTGCAAAACTGAACATTTGCATCCATCCATCCATTTTCTACTGCTTATTCCCTTTCGGGGTCGCGGGGGGCGCTGGCGCCTATCTCAGCTACAGTCGGGCGGAAGGCAGAGTACACCCTGGACAAGTCGCCACCTCATCACAGGGCCAACACAGATAGAGAGACAACATTCACACACTAGGGACCATTTAGTGTTGCCAATCAACCTATCCCCAGGTGCATGTCTTTGGAGGTGGGAGGGGCCTATCCCCAGGTGCATGTCTTTGGAGGTGGGAGGGGCCTATCCCCAGGTGCATGTCTTTGGAGGTGGGAGGGGCCTATCCCCAGGTGCATGTCTTTGGAGGTGGGAGGGGCCTATCCCCAGGTGCATGTCTTTGGAGGTGGGAGGAAGCCGGAGTACCCGGAGGGAACCCACTTGCAGTTTCTTCAAAAACATTTGCCATTAAACAGCTGGCACACAAGGACCAAACAGAAAGGTTGATAATATGGATGTTAACAATGTCCATATAAGACCAAAGTCACTGCCCGTAAATGTCCTTCAATGAGTGTTAGGGCCAGGGGACGTCCTGGTGACACTTCTGATTTATAATTAAAAAAGAAGAAGAACAATAGGAAAAAACGTTTTAGGAGTATGTTAGAAGCACAGCCTGTTGTAAAAAAAAAAAAATTAATTAAAAAAAAACAATCAAACAAAACAACTATATATATGTATGTGTGTGTGTGTGTGTGTGTGTGTGTGTGTGTGTGTGTGTGTCAATTAAAATAAAAATACAACAAAAAGTTGAGTCACTCTCCTGTTTCCTTCTCCAGGGGAACTTTGTGCTGCTCTTCCCGCATATTTAAAAAACACTGGGTTAAATATAAGAAAATAGAGCAGGGATACACCTCGGTCCACACTCCATTACAGTAGGTGGCGCTAATGCGCACTACAAGGTTGCTTGCCAACCGCCATAAAAACAGAAGAAGAAGAAGAAGACGACGCAGACGCAGAAAGCCGCGAGCAGGACGTTAATAAGTCAGTTTTATTATTTGTTCTCCAGTTTGAAATATTTACGTCGTATAAAATACATCTGTGATTCTTTATTTAAGGATAAAGTCGTATTGATGCGCTAGAAGCACTGTGCCGCTTCTCCTGCTATCTTAGCTCGCTAGTTAGCTTAGCTTGTTAGCTGCTAACAGAAGTGATCAACACATCGCTAAGTAGAGATCAAGTGTGAGAGTAAAGTCTTGAAAATGTCTACATTACAAATGTTGAGAGCGTTGGTGGATCAGCGACTAACTGCTGCCGTCGAAGAAATATTTGTAGTGTTAGAAAGAACGATAGCAGAATACGAGGCGGAACTTTCGAGAACAAAGGAGGATTACAATCAACTACTGGACGCGGTTTTCAAGAAACATCAAGTTGTGTTACACAGAACAGGTTTGTTGACTTCTTACTCTCACATCTCTACTAACTTTATATCTCATTTTTAACTCTTTTCTTCAATAGGAAGATGCTTGGTCTTGTGGGGATGATGCAATGCTTGGATTTAGATTCTTCATGAAAAGGAGACAGTTTGAGGTTGATGTTCCTCTCAGTTTGTAACAATGTGTGATTGATTGATTGAAGGAGTTGTGAGAAGTCTGCATAGGAAAGGGTAGACTTTCATCACGGTACATATTCACTGCTACAAGAAAGAAGGTTTTAGTTGAAATATTTGTTCACTCACACAGAAAACAGTATTATGTAAAAAGTAGCATTTAAAGTACAAAAATGCTGCTAGAATATAAAATTAAAAAAAAAGCAAAAGCTTTGTATATTCCCAGTTACAACCTGTAGTGTATTTTCAAAGCAGCGTTGAAGGAAGTAAGGGATTGACACACCTTTACGGCTATTGATAGGAAGACCCACATGTTGTTGGTATAGCAGGCAAACAAATTACAACCTTTTTTGGAGTGAAATCTGGCTCGAATGTGATTTGTACAACTACCTCTGGTGTTATAATGGTCAATATATTTTATATATTGGAAGTATCTAGTCAGCTGCATGGGTATTTTAGTGGAATGGTTTATGTTGGTGTATGGTATCAGATTTATACCCAAATTTATGGTATCATCCAAAACTAATGTAAAGTATCAAACAACAGAAGAATCAGTGATTATTACATTTTAACAGAAGTGTAGATAGCACATGTTAAAACAGAACATAAGCAGATATTACCAGTAAATGAACAAGTAGACGGCGTGGCGCAGTGGCAGAGTGGCCGTGCGCAACCCGAGGGTCCCTGGTCCAAATCCCACCTAGTACCAACCTCATCACGTCCGTTGTGTCCTGAGCAAGACACTTCACGCTTGCTCCTGATGGGTGCTGGTTGGCGCCTTGCATGGCAGCTCCCTCCATCAGTGTGTGAATGTGTGTGTGAATGTGGAAGTAGTGTCAAAGTGCTTTGAGTACCTTGAAGGTAGAAAAGCGCTATACAAGTACAACCCATTTATTCATTTATCATTTAGATTAATAATCAATTTTCTACCAATTGCCCTTAAAAAAATTGACAAAATAATAGAATATAGATGACAAAATATGTTACTGCATATGTCAACAGACTAAATTAGGAGCTTTTGTTTGTTTACTTACGACTACAAGACAAGTTGTCTTGTATGTTCACTATTTTATTTAAGGACAAACTTGCAATAAGAAACATATGTTTAATGTACCCTAAGATTCTTTGTTTAAATAAAACCAATAATGCACTTTTTTGTGGTCCCTTTTATTAAGAAAAGAATCGAAAAATATCTAAATATATTTTGGTACAGGTCCCGGTACCATAATATTGGTATCGGGACAACACTAGTAAGAACATAATTTGTTGGTTGATTCTTTGACTACCTTAGTAGCCATTTTTTACTGGAGAGATTAGTCTCTGGGATGCAGCCAAGATAGGTAATCTCACTTTTGTTTGTTACAATTTTGTCACCCACTTTGACTGTGAAGTTATCTACTTTTCTAAGGTTAGGAATTGACCCAAAGACCTGTGTACTTGCAAGTACCAGCGTGAGTCTTAATGTGCAAGTTTGTCATTGAAAGCCTTGCTCGTCTAGGTCTTGAGGATTGGGGCTTTCTTTGCTTGTTTTGTGGCCTTCAGCCTCGGTTCTATGTTCTTTATGGGTACAGAAAATGATGGAATGATCACTTAAGCCGCATACAGTAGTTCCACTTGTGGTGATCTTAGAGTGGTCAAAAGTAACAAGGAGGTCTATGAAGGTTTAAAAGGACTCACTCACCCTGGTAGTCTGCTTAATGAGCTAAGTGAGACAATGTTGGTGGCACAGCTTAGTGAAGGTTTTAAAAATGGGTGCATCCTTTCAGGACATATCTGTGTTCCAGTCCCCAAGAAGATGTAAAAAAAAATCACACAGTCACCAAATACATTTTATACTGTCATCAAATCTAATAAAGTTATAATTTTGCTTCCTGGTTTTGACTTACAAGCAAGAATAAGTGAAATTAAACATTTATTTTCAATAACCAAAGGAGTCAACACTTGATTTATTAAAAGAAGATAAAGGTGACTGACTTTCCTTCAGCGTGTCATAGATGGTCCCCAATTCCTAAAGAGGAATTGTTGATGGAGATACTCCATAAAACAGCACATAGTTAGACATGTTTTTGTTAAAAGTTCCTTTTGGCTCAGCCAACAAAATGACCACAAAAACGGGTTTTGCATGATGACAATAACATGCCATAAATGTGTGTTTTTTAAGTGATTTTGGAATTTGATTTTTTTTTTTTAATTTCTATGATAATGAAGTTATGGTGAGGACAATGCCATTATAATATTATGGATACATTTAGAGTTAAAGAGTAGGTGTAATGGACCGTATACAGAATAAAATATTTACACACTTTACATCAGTGAAGTTAAGAATGCCTCAATCAATGCTGCCTCGTACTTATAAAAACTTTTCAAATTGACCCCCATCAAATTTCCAAGTCTGTTTTTGTACTCACTGTACAATTTTTGAATTAAGTTTAGAAAAGAAGGAGGTGTTTTCCGTGTTTTTATCGGTTGTTTTGCTACTTACTTTTAACACAACACACAAAACAACAAAAATAATGTCATTGTGTTAACCGTGTCAGTCCAAAACTATTTTTGTTCTCTCTTTATCTTATTTACTTATTTACCCAACAGACGTCCAGCAGCCCCCTCACATTAAAGAGGAAGAGGAGGAAGTGTGGATCAGCCAGGAGGGACAGTGTCTTCTAGGACAGGAGGAGGCTGATGTCAGCAAGTTTCCACTGACTGTTGTCTCTGTGAAGACTGAAGAGCATGAAGACAAAGCAGCTGAGTCCTCACAGCTTCATCACAGTCCAAGTAAGCACAACATTTTATTCTCAGGGCATTCAATCCATCACAGATGGACTCTTCACTTTGTCTTACAAGACCTTTGTCCTCTCATCCAAGTAGGCTTCATCACTTCATGTTCATACACTTCAAGTCTTAAATCCAATCTCTAGAATTGAGAGGGGAACTGCAATTTTTGGGGATTTTTTTCTATAGTTCACAATCATTATAAAAGACATGATGGTGGATATATGTTAAAAAAAATCACATTCTAACTAGGGCTGGGTGATATGGCCTTTTATTAATATCTCAATATGTTTAGGCCACATCACGATACAACATATATGTGTGGATATTTTGCCACAGCCTTGGATGAACACTTGATGCATATAATGACAGCAGTATGATGATTCTATGTGTCTACATTCAAACATTCTTCTTCATACTGCATTCATAGATGCTACTTTTAAACTTTCATGCAGAGAGGGAAATCACAACTAAGTCAAATTAGCAAAAGTGTATTTGTTAAACAGTTATTAAGCAGTGGCACAAACATTCATGTCATTATCAAAGCAGAAAGTGCAAGATTGTCAGAGACATTTTAAAACAAGCTATTAGTGCACTTTTGTGCATGATGTCACTAAGATGACACATCAAAACAACACTAAATTAAAGTGCACTTTTTGTACAGAACGCCACTACAATAGTTTAAAACAAATAAAGTGCACTTTTGTGCATGATGTCACACAATATATTTCAATAAGTGTCAAATAAAAATGTGCTGCAAAATAGGAAATCAAATAGTGTATGTCCTTCGCTATGTGGTAGGTTCCTGCGGACGTTATCGCCTTCTGTTGTTGACTATTTTTTTCATACGGTGTTGATGTGGAAATGGTTTGTTTTGGCATTTTGTGGGTGTGGCACCAAACTGAGATGTTGACATGCAGAGTTTCAAGCACTCTTCATTCTCTAGCGGGTGACTTTTCAAATGATGCTACACATTAGCAGTGCTGCTACTTTTTGTAGCAACGATTTCCTCGCATACTAGACATATTGCGGTTGTCTGTTCAACATCTTCCCGCTTGAAGCCAAACCACCGCCAGACGATGGACTCCCTGCTGTTTTTCTTGGAAAATAAATTATTCCTTCATTTGTTACCAGATTAGCACCTTCTTTCTCTCGTATTACCACTAGCACCACTTCGATAGCACCACAGCTAACCTTACCATGCCGCTACCTGTCGGTTCTGCGAGGGCGTATGACGTTGCACACGCGACAGTATGTGACCTATGTAAAAAGGTGCGCTTGTTCTATGTCTCTGTGAGAAGGAGAGACAAGAAAGAGTGAGAAGAGGATGTAGTGTAATGCCTGCAGCTAAAAGCAACTGCGTGAGAACGTATACCCGAATATCACGATATAGTCATTTTCTATATCGCACAGAGACAAACCCACGATATATGGAGTATATTCCATATATCGCCCAGCCCTAATTCTAACTCATAAATGTAAATAAAAGTGCACTTGCAATGGAGCCAATGGGAGGTCCTCTCTAACCATCCAAAAATGGCCAACAATACTCCATTTGCATTTTGTGGCTTGAATATCAACCAAGTATCAGTTGAGTTGAGTTTGAGTTTATTTGGAACATGCAAGCATACAACATGATACATCACACATACAACATGATACATCACACATACAACATGATACATCACACATGCATGCATGCATACAACATGATACATCACACATGCATGCATACAACATGATACATCACACATACAACATGATACATCACACATACAACATGATACATCACACATACAACATGATACATCACACATGCATGCATACAACATGATACATCACACATACAACATGATACATCACACATACAACATGATACATCACACATACAACATGATACATCACACATGCATGCATACAACATGATACATCACACATGCATGCATACAACATGATACATCACACATACAACATGATACATCACACATGCATGCATACAACATGATACATCACACATGCATGCATACAACATGATACATCACACATGCATGCATACAACATGATACATCACACATACAACATGATACATCACACATGCATGCATACAACATGATACATCACACATGCATGCATACAACATGATACATCACACATACAACATGATACATCACACATGCATGCATACAACATGATACATCACACATGCATGCATACAACATGATACATCACACATGCATGCATACAACATGATACATCACACATACAACATGATACATCACACATGCATGCATACAACATGATACATCACACATCCATGCATACAACATGATACATCACACATACAACATGATACATCACACATGCATGCATACAACATGATACATCACACATACAACATGATACATCACACATGCATGCATACAACATGATACATCACACATACAACATGATACATCACACATGCATACATACAACATGATACATCATGATACATCACACATGCATGCATACAACATGATACATCACACATGCATGCATACAACATGATACATCACACATGCATGCATACAACATGATACATCACACATGCATGCATACAACATGATACATCACACATGCATGCATACAACATGATACATCACACATGCATGCATACAACATGATACATCACACATGCATGCATACAACATGATACATCACACATGCATGCATACAACATGATACATCACACATACAACATGATACATCATACATGCATGCATACAACATGATACATCACACATACAACATGATACATCACACATGCATGCATACAACATGATACATCACACATACAACATGATACATCACACATGCATGCATACAACATGATACATCACACATGCATGCATACAACATGATACATCACACATCCATGCATACAACATGATACATCACACATACAACATGATACATCACACATGCATGCATACAACATGATACATCACACATACAACATGATACATCACACATGCATACATACAACATGATACATCACACATGCATGCATACAACATGATACATCACACATGCATGCATACAACATGATACATCACACATCCATGCATACAACATGATACATCACACATGCATGCATACAACATGATACATCACACATACAACATGATACATCACACATGCATACATACAACATGATACATCACACATGCATGCATACAACATGATACATCACACATGCATGCATACAACATGATACATCACACATGCATGCATACAACATGATACATCACACATGCATGCATACAACATGATACATCACACATGCATGCATACAACATGATACATCACACATGCATGCATACAACATGATACATCACACATGCATGCATACAACATGATACATCACACATGCATGCATACAACATGATACATCACACATGCATGCATACAACATGATACATCACACATACAACATGATACATCACACATGCATGCATACAACATGATACATCACACATACAACATGATACATCACACATGCATGCATACAACATGATACATCACACATACAACATGATACATCACACATACAACATGATACATCACACATACAACATGATACATCACACATACAACATGATACATCACACATGCATGCATACAACATGATACATCACACATGCATGCATACAACATGATACATCACACATACAACATGATACATCACACATGCATGCATACAACATGATACATCACACATACAACATGATACATCACACATACAACATGATACATCACACATACAACATGATACATCACACATACAACATGATACATCACACATACAACATGATACATCACACATACAACATGATACATCACACATACAACATGATACATCACACATACAACATGATACATCACACATACAACATGATACATCACACATACAACATGATACATCACACATACAACATGATACATCACACATGCATGCATACAACATGATACATCACACATACAACATGATACATCACACATGCATGCATACTACATGATACATCACACATACAACATGATACATCACAATTTCCAGTTTGTCTTTTCAACATGTTGGAAAAGGAGTAGGAAGAAGCAGAGCTTATTTAATCCTACCCCTTTTCTTTTACATAACAGTTGCTAAAACTTTTGTTCAATTCCTGTTCTCAATTTATTGACAATATACTCCATAAGTAATCACAATAAAATTAAATAGATAATACTCGGTGAAGTAAGTTACATTTCATATGGTGAGATGAGTAAGATTATCTTGAAAATTAACAGATGGATGGATGACATAAATTCAGAATGTTTATTATTATGGTTCTTTTTCTTTCTACTTTATAAACACTTTAAGTTTGAAGAGTTTCTTGAAGTGGATCATTTTAGTACATTTTTTGATTGCTTTGCTTAATCCATTCCATCATTTAATTCCACATCCTGATATACTGAAGGTCTGAAGTGTTGTACAAATGTTTTCAATTACATTTTTTAAGATTATATTTCTCCTCTTTTTTTTGAGAATATTTTTTGTACATTCTTGGCTAGCAGGTTATAGTTTGTTTTGTGTATAATTTTAGCTTTTTGCAAATTCACTATGTGGTGGAATTTCAGTATTTTTGATTCAATGATTACAGGGTTTGAATGTTCTCTATATCCAACATGATGTATTATTCTAACTGATCTTTTTTGTAACACAGTTAATGAATGAAGTGTACTTTTGTAGTTATTTCCCCATTTTTCTGCACAATAACTCAGATATGGTGACACTAGTGAGCAGTAGAGAATATGAAGGGATGTTTGGTCCCGAACATGTTTTGCTTCATCACTATTGATGTGCTTCTTGCTACTTTATGTTGTAAATTTTTTACATGAGATTTCCAGTTCAATTTATCATCAATCATTATACCTACACATTTGGTTTCATTTACTCTTTTAATTTCTATTCCGTCTATTTGTAATTGTGTTTGACTTTCCCTTCTACTGTTACCTAATAGCATTATTTTAGTTTTACCGATATTCAAAGAGTCTGTTTTTGTCCAGCCATCTTTTTAATCTAAACATTTTTCTATTATTTGTATTATCTTTTATTTGTTTTCTCCTGAAAATAACACTGTCGTATCGTCCGCAAATAATACTAATTTTAAATATTTTATAACTTAACAAATGTCATTTATATATAGGTTGAATAATTTTGGTCCTAGTATTGATCCCTGAGGTACACCACAGGATGTATTTAGTGTTGTAGAAGTGTGTTCGCCGAGCTTCACGTATTGTTTCCTGTTGGTTAAATAACTTCTAATCCGGTTTAAGACCAAACCTGTGATGCCATACCGTTTTAGTATACTGTCTAGTGACGCCCATTTTTTACTATCTATTGCATTGATAATTTCTTCTGTCATTTCAATTACAGCCATCAAAGTTGAAATAGTAGCTGTGTATCCATATTGGTTCTCATCTAGTATTCTATGTTTGTTTATGAACTCTCTAATCTGTTATTGGACAGTTCTTCAATGATTTTAGAAAATTGTGGAAGTAAAGAAACAGGTCTATAATTTGTAAATTGGTGTTTGTTTCCAGTCTTATAAATTGGTGCAACTTTAGCTATTTTCATTTTGTTTGGGAATTGACCTGTTTGAGATTGATAGGTTACTAATATACATTAATGGTCCTGAGATCTTTTCAATAACCTTTTTTATCGTTTCCACATCAATTCCATTACAATCAGTTGAAGTCTTAGATTTTCATTTTTTCACGATTATAACTATTTCCTCTTTTGTCACATTAATGAGGAACACGTAGTTGGGATTTCGCTCAATGGTATCATTATAGTCCTCAATTGAAACTGGGTCTGGAATCCTTTCTTCCAATTTTGGTCCAATATTTATAAAGTCATTATTCAAGATTTCAACTACCGTATTTTCTGCGCTATAAGCCGCTCCGGGATATAAGTAACACTCAAAATATAATGCGCAAATGTGCCTTCACAACAATAGTAACACTCCAAATATTGCAGAGCAATAGCAACATCAATAACTCAACGTTGCTCGAACGTTAATGTCACAGCACACAAAATAAATATTTAAAGGGGAACATTATCACAATTTCAAAAGGGTTAAAAACAATAAAAATCAGTTCCCAGTGGCTTGTTGTATTTTTTGAAATTTTTTTCAAAATTTTACCGGTCCCGGAATATCCCTAAATGAAGCTTTAAAGTGCCTTATTGTCGCTATCTGCGAAACCACTCCATTTCCCTGTGACGTCATACAGGGCTGCCAATACAAACAACATGGCGGTTACCACAGCAAGATATAGCGACATTAGCTCGGATTCAGCGGCTTAAGCGATTCAACAGATTACGCATGTATTGAAACAGATGGTCGGAGTATGGAGGCAGATAAAGAAAACGAAATTGAAGAAGAAATTGAAGCTATAGAGTGAATAGCTATTGACGGCATTCGGCCATAGCGTGGGTGTACCTAATGAAGTGGCCCATATCATGGCTGCCTTATTAGCATCGCCGGTAAAATGTGCGGACCAAACGATCAGGACTTTCGCATCTTGGAACACTGGAGCAACTTAAATTCGTCGATTGGTAAGTGTTTGTTTCGCATCAAATGTGGGTCTCTAGTTTCAAATGTACATACAGCTAGCGTAAATAGCATGTTTGCATCGATTAGCGTAGCATGTTAGCATCGATTAGCTGGCAGTCATGCCGTGACCAAATATGTCTGATTAGCACATAAGTCAACAACATCAACAAAACTCACCTTTGTGATTTAGTTGACTTAATGGTTGCAAATGCATCTGCAGGTTATCCATACATCTCTGTGCCATGTCTGCTTTAGCACCGCCGGTCAAATGTGGAGACACTCTGGCACATTCAATGGGGGTCTGGCGGCAGATTTCTTGCCAGTGGTGCAACTTGAATCCCTCCCTGTTAGTGTTGTTACACCCTCCGACAACACACCGACGAGGCATGATGTCTCCAAGGTTCCAAAAAATGGAAAATAATAGAGCTGAGACCCGGTGTTTGTAATGTGTTGAAAATGAAAATGGTGGGTGTGTTACCTCGGTGACGTCACGTTCTGACGTCATCGCAAAAAGTGTGATAAACAGAAAGGCGTTTAATTCACCAAAATTCACCCATTTAGAGTTCGGAAATCGGTTAAAATAATATCTGGTCTGTTCCAGTTTGTCCTCCTAGTGATGTTACTAACACTTCTGCTTGCTGCTCTCTGCTCAACAACCCACTGTTCCAGTTTGTCCTCCTAGTGATGTTACTAACACTTCTGCTTGCTGCTCAACAACCCACTGTTCCAGTTTGTCCTCCTAGTGATGTTACTAACACTTCTGCTTGCTGCTCAACAACCCACTGTTCCAGTTTGTCCTCCTAGTGATGTTACTAACACTTCTGCTTGCTGCTCTCTGTTCAACAACCCACTGTTCCAGTTTGTCCTCCTAGTGATGTTACTAACACTTCTGCTTGCTGCTCTCTGCTCAACAACCCACTGTTCCAGTTTGTCCTCCTAGTGATGTTACTGACACTTCTGCTTGCTGCTCTCTGCTCAACAACCCACTGTTCCAGTTTGTCCTCCTAGTGATGTTACTGACACTTCTGCTTGCTGCTCTCTGTTCAACAACCCACTGTTCCAGTTTGTCCTCCTAGTGATGTTACTAACACTTCTGCTTGCTGCTCTCTGCTCAACAACCCACTGTTCCAGTTTGTCCTCCTAGTGATGTTACTAACACTTCTGCTTGCTGCTCTCTGCTCAACAACCCACTGTTCCAGTTTGTCCTCCTAGTGATGTTACTGACACTTCTGCTTGCTGCTCTCTGTTCAACAACCCACTGTTCCAGTTTGTCCTCCTAGTGATGTTACTGACACTTCTGCTTGCTGCTCTCTGTTCAACAACCCACTGTTCCAGTTTGTCCTCCTAGTGATGTTACTAACACTTCTGCTTGCTGCTCAACAACCCACTGTTCCAGTTTGTCCTCCTAGTGATGTTACTGACACTTCTGCTTGCTGCTCTCTGTTCAACAACCCACTGTTCCAGTTTGTCCTCCTAGTGATGTTACTAACACTTCTGCTTGCTGCTCTCTGCTCAACAACCCACTGTTCCAGTTTGTCCTCCTAGTGATGTTACTAACACTTCTGCTTGCTGCTCTCTGCTCAACAACCCACTGTTCCAGTTTGTCCTCCTAGTGATGTTACTAACACTTCTGCTTGCTGCTCTCTGCTCAACAACCCACTGTTCCAGTTTGTCCTCCTAGTGATGTTACTAACACTTCTGCTTGCTGTTCAACAACCCACTGTTCCAGTTTGTCCTCCTAGTGATGTTACTGACACTTCTGCTTGCTGCTCTCTGTTCAACAACCCACTGTTCCAGTTTGTCCTCCTAGTGATGTTACTGACACTTCTGCTCTCTGCTCAACAACCCACTGTTCCAGTTTGTCCTCCTAGTGATGTTACTAACACTTCTGCTTGCTGCTCTCTGCTCAACAACCCACTGTTCCAGTTTGTCCTCCTAGTGATGTTACTAACACTTCTGCTTGCTGCTCTCTGCTCAACAACCCACTGTTCCAGTTTGTCCTCCTAGTGATGTTACTGACACTTCTGCTTGCTGCTCTCTGCTCAACAACCCACTGTTCCAGTTTGTCCTCCTAGTGATGTTACTAACACTTCTGCTTGCTGCTCTCTGCTCAACAACCCACTGTTCCAGTTTGTCCTCCTAGTGATGTTACTAACACTTCTGCTTGCTGCTCTCTGCTCAACAACCCACTGTTCCAGTTTGTCCTCCTAGTGATGTTACTAACACTTCTGCTTGCTGCTCTCTGCTCAACAACCCACTGTTCCAGTTTGTCCTCCTAGTGATGTTACTGACACTTCTGCTTGCTGCTCTCTGTTCAACAACCCACTGTTCCAGTTTGTCCTCCTAGTGATGTTACTAACACTTCTGCTTGCTGCTCTCTGCTCAACAACCCACTGTTCCAGTTTGTCCTCCTAGTGATGTTACTGACACTTCTGCTTGCTGCTCTCTGCTCAACAACCCACTGTTCCAGTTTGTCCTCCTAGTGATGTTACTGACACTTCTGCTTGCTGCTCTCTGCTCAACAACCCACTGTTCCAGTTTGTCCTCCTAGTGATGTTACTAACACTTCTGCTTGCTGCTCTCTGTTCAACAACCCACTGTTCCAGTTTGTCCTCCTAGTGATGTTACTAACACTTCTGCTTGCTGCTCTCTGCTCAACAACCCACTGTTCCAGTTTGTCCTCCTAGTGATGTTACTAACACTTCTGCTTGCTGCTCTCTGCTCAACAACCCACTGTTCCAGTTTGTCCTCCTAGTGATGTTACTGACACTTCTGCTTGCTGCTCTCTGTTCAACAACCCACTGTTCCAGTTTGTCCTCCTAGTGATGTTACTGACACTTCTGCTTGCTGCTCAACAACCCACTGTTCCAGTTTGTCCTCCTAGTGATGTTACTGACACTTCTGCTTGCTGCTCTCTGTTCAACAACCCACTGTTCCAGTTTGTCCTCCTAGTGATGTTACTAACACTTCTGCTTGCTGCTCTCTGTTCAACAACCCACTGTTCCAGTTTGTCCTCCTAGTGATGTTACTAACACTTCTGCTTGCTGCTCAACAACCCACTGTTCCAGTTTGTCCTCCTAGTGATGTTACTAACACTTCTGCTTGCTGCTCTCTGCTCAACAACCCACTGTTCCAGTTTGTCCTCCTAGTGATGTTACTAACACTTCTGCTTGCTGCTCTCTGCTCAACAACCCACTGTTCCAGTTTGTCCTCCTAGTGATGTTACTGACACTTCTGCTTGCTGCTCTCTGTTCAACAACCCACTGTTCCAGTTTGTCCTCCTAGTGATGTTACTAACACTTCTGCTTGCTGCTCAACAACCCACTGTTCCAGTTTGTCCTCCTAGTGATGTTACTGACACTTCTGCTTGCTGCTCTCTGTTCAACAACCCACTGTTCCAGTTTGTCCTCCTAGTGATGTTACTAACACTTCTGCTTGCTGCTCTCTGCTCAACAACCCACTGTTCCAGTTTGTCCTCCTAGTGATGTTACTAACACTTCTGCTTGCTGCTCTCTGCTCAACAACCCACTGTTCCAGTTTGTCCTCCTAGTGATGTTACTAACACTTCTGCTTGCTGCTCAACAACCCACTGTTCCAGTTTGTCCTCCTAGTGATGTTACTGACACTTCTGCTTGCTGCTCTCTGCTCAACAACCCACTGTTCCAGTTTGTCCTCCTAGTGATGTTACTAACACTTCTGCTTGCTGCTCTCTGTTCAACAACCCACTGTTCCAGTTTGTCCTCCTAGTGATGTTACTAACACTTCTGCTTGCTGCTCTCTGCTCAACAACCCACTGTTCCAGTTTGTCCTCCTAGTGATGTTACTAACACTTCTGCTTGCTGCTCTCTGCTCAACAACCCACTGTTCCAGTTTGTCCTCCTAGTGATGTTACTGACACTTCTGCTTGCTGCTCTCTGTTCAACAACCCACTGTTCCAGTTTGTCCTCCTAGTGATGTTACTGACACTTCTGCTTGCTGCTCAACAACCCACTGTTCCAGTTTGTCCTCCTAGTGATGTTACTGACACTTCTGCTTGCTGCTCTCTGTTCAACAACCCACTGTTCCAGTTTGTCCTCCTAGTGATGTTACTAACACTTCTGCTTGCTGCTCTCTGTTCAACAACCCACTGTTCCAGTTTGTCCTCCTAGTGATGTTACTAACACTTCTGCTTGCTGCTCAACAACCCACTGTTCCAGTTTGTCCTCCTAGTGATGTTACTAACACTTCTGCTTGCTGCTCTCTGCTCAACAACCCACTGTTCCAGTTTGTCCTCCTAGTGATGTTACTAACACTTCTGCTTGCTGCTCTCTGCTCAACAACCCACTGTTCCAGTTTGTCCTCCTAGTGATGTTACTGACACTTCTGCTTGCTGCTCTCTGTTCAACAACCCACTGTTCCAGTTTGTCCTCCTAGTGATGTTACTAACACTTCTGCTTGCTGCTCAACAACCCACTGTTCCAGTTTGTCCTCCTAGTGATGTTACTGACACTTCTGCTTGCTGCTCTCTGTTCAACAACCCACTGTTCCAGTTTGTCCTCCTAGTGATGTTACTAACACTTCTGCTTGCTGCTCTCTGCTCAACAACCCACTGTTCCAGTTTGTCCTCCTAGTGATGTTACTAACACTTCTGCTTGCTGCTCTCTGCTCAACAACCCACTGTTCCAGTTTGTCCTCCTAGTGATGTTACTAACACTTCTGCTTGCTGCTCAACAACCCACTGTTCCAGTTTGTCCTCCTAGTGATGTTACTTACACTTCTGCTTGCTGCTCTCTGCTCAACAACCCACTGTTCCAGTTTGTCCTCCTAGTGATGTTACTGACACTTCTGCTGCTCTGTTCAACAACCCACTGTTCCAGTTTGTCCTCCTAGTGATGTTACTAACACTTCTGCTTGCTGCTCAACAACCCACTGTTCCAGTTTGTCCTCCTAGTGATGTTACTGACACTTCTGCTTGCTGCTCTCTGCTCAACAACCCACTGTTCCAGTTTGTCCTCCTAGTGATGTTACTAACACTTCTGCTTGCTGCTCTCTGCTCAACAACCCACTGTTCCAGTTTGTCCTCCTAGTGATGTTACTGACACTTCTGCTTGCTGCTCTCTGTTCAACAACCCACTGTTCCAGTTTGTCCTCCTAGTGATGTTACTGACACTTCTGCTTGCTGCTCTCTGTTCAACAACCCACTGTTCCAGTTTGTCCTCCTAGTGATGTTACTAACACTTCTGCTTGCTGCTCAACAACCCACTGTTCCAGTTTGTCCTCCTAGTGATGTTACTGACACTTCTGCTTGCTGCTCTCTGTTCAACAACCCACTGTTCCAGTTTGTCCTCCTAGTGATGTTACTAACACTTCTGCTTGCTGCTCTCTGCTCAACAACCCACTGTTCCAGTTTGTCCTCCTAGTGATGTTACTAACACTTCTGCTTGCTGCTCTCTGCTCAACAACCCACTGTTCCAGTTTGTCCTCCTAGTGATGTTACTAACACTTCTGCTTGCTGCTCTCTGCTCAACAACCCACTGTTCCAGTTTGTCCTCCTAGTGATGTTACTGACACTTCTGCTTGCTGCTCTCTGTTCAACAACCCACTGTTCCAGTTTGTCCTCCTAGTGATGTTACTGACACTTCTGCTTGCTGCTCTCTGTTCAACAACCCACTGTTCCAGTTTGTCCTCCTAGTGATGTTACTAACACTTCTGCTTGCTGCTCAACAACCCACTGTTCCAGTTTGTCCTCCTAGTGATGTTACTGACACTTCTGCTTGCTGCTCTCTGTTCAACAACCCACTGTTCCAGTTTGTCCTCCTAGTGATGTTACTAACACTTCTGCTTGCTGCTCTCTGCTCAACAACCCACTGTTCCAGTTTGTCCTCCTAGTGATGTTACTAACACTTCTGCTTGCTGCTCTCTGCTCAACAACCCACTGTTCCAGTTTGTCCTCCTAGTGATGTTACTAACACTTCTGCTTGCTGCTCTCTGCTCAACAACCCACTGTTCCAGTTTGTCCTCCTAGTGATGTTACTGACACTTCTGCTTGCTGCTCTCTGTTCAACAACCCACTGTTCCAGTTTGTCCTCCTAGTGATGTTACTGACACTTCTGCTTGCTGCTCTCTGTTCAACAACCCACTGTTCCAGTTTGTCCTCCTAGTGATGTTACTAACACTTCTGCTTGCTGCTCAACAACCCACTGTTCCAGTTTGTCCTCCTAGTGATGTTACTGACACTTCTGCTTGCTGCTCTCTGTTCAACAACCCACTGTTCCAGTTTGTCCTCCTAGTGATGTTACTAACACTTCTGCTTGCTGCTCTCTGCTCAACAACCCACTGTTCCAGTTTGTCCTCCTAGTGATGTTACTAACACTTCTGCTTGCTGCTCTCTGCTCAACAACCCACTGTTCCAGTTTGTCCTCCTAGTGATGTTACTAACACTTCTGCTTGCTGCTCTCTGTTCAACAACCCACTGTTCCAGTTTGTCCTCCTAGTGATGTTACTAACACTTCTGCTTGCTGCTCTCTGTTCAACAACCCACTGTTCCAGTTTGTCCTCCTAGTGATGTTACTGACACTTCTGCTTGCTGCTCTCTGCTCAACAACCCACTGTTCCAGTTTGTCCTCCTAGTGATGTTACTAACACTTCTGCTTGCTGCTCTCTGCTCAACAACCCACTGTTCCAGTTTGTCCTCCTAGTGATGTTACTAACACTTCTGCTTGCTGCTCAACAACCCACTGTTCCAGTTTGTCCTCCTAGTGATGTTACTGACACTTCTGCTTGCTGCTCTCTGCTCAACAACCCACTGTTCCAGTTTGTCCTCCTAGTGATGTTACTGACACTTCTGCTTGCTGCTCTGCTCAACAACCCACTGTTCCAGTTTGTCCTCCTAGTGATGTTACTGACACTTCTGCTTGCTGCTCTCTGCTCAACAACCCACTGTTCCAGTTTGTCCTCCTAGTGATGTTACTAACACTTCTGCTTGCTGCTCTCTGCTCAACAACCCACTGTTCCAGTTTGTCCTCCTAGTGATGTTACTAACACTTCTGCTTGCTGCTCTCTGCTCAACAACCCACTGTTCCAGTTTGTCCTCCTAGTGATGTTACTAACACTTCTGCTTGCTGCTCTCTGCTCAACAACCCACTGTTCCAGTTTGTCCTCCTAGTGATGTTACTAACACTTCTGCTTGCTGCTCTCAACAACCCACTGTTCCAGTTTGTCCTCCTAGTGATGTTACTGACACTTCTGCTTGCTGCTCTCTGTTCAACAACCCACTGTTCCAGTTTGTCCTCCTAGTGATGTTACTGACACTTCTGCTTGCTGCTCTCTGCTCAACAACCCACTGTTCCAGTTTGTCCTCCTAGTGATGTTACTAACACTTCTGCTTGCTGCTCTCTGCTCAACAACCCACTGTTCCAGTTTGTCCTCCTAGTGATGTTACTAACACTTCTGCTTGCTGCTCTCTGCTCAACAACCCACTGTTCCAGTTTGTCCTCCTAGTGATGTTACTGACACTTCTGCTTGCTGCTCTCTGCTCAACAACCCACTGTTCCAGTTTGTCCTCCTAGTGATGTTACTAACACTTCTGCTTGCTGCTCTCTGCTCAACAACCCACTGTTCCAGTTTGTCCTCCTAGTGATGTTACTAACACTTCTGCTTGCTGCTCTCTGCTCAACAACCCACTGTTCCAGTTTGTCCTCCTAGTGATGTTACTAACACTTCTGCTTGCTGCTCTCTGCTCAACAACCCACTGTTCCAGTTTGTCCTCCTAGTGATGTTACTGACACTTCTGCTTGCTGCTCTCTGTTCAACAACCCACTGTTCCAGTTTGTCCTCCTAGTGATGTTACTAACACTTCTGCTTGCTGCTCTCTGCTCAACAACCCACTGTTCCAGTTTGTCCTCCTAGTGATGTTACTGACACTTCTGCTTGCTGCTCTCTGCTCAACAACCCACTGTTCCAGTTTGTCCTCCTAGTGATGTTACTGACACTTCTGCTTGCTGCTCTCTGCTCAACAACCCACTGTTCCAGTTTGTCCTCCTAGTGATGTTACTAACACTTCTGCTTGCTGCTCTCTGTTCAACAACCCACTGTTCCAGTTTGTCCTCCTAGTGATGTTACTAACACTTCTGCTTGCTGCTCTCTGCTCAACAACCCACTGTTCCAGTTTGTCCTCCTAGTGATGTTACTAACACTTCTGCTTGCTGCTCTCTGCTCAACAACCCACTGTTCCAGTTTGTCCTCCTAGTGATGTTACTGACACTTCTGCTTGCTGCTCTCTGTTCAACAACCCACTGTTCCAGTTTGTCCTCCTAGTGATGTTACTGACACTTCTGCTTGCTGCTCTCTCAACAACCCACTGTTCCAGTTTGTCCTCCTAGTGATGTTACTGACACTTCTGCTTGCTGCTCTCTGTTCAACAACCCACTGTTCCAGTTTGTCCTCCTAGTGATGTTACTAACACTTCTGCTTGCTGCTCTCTGTTCAACAACCCACTGTTCCAGTTTGTCCTCCTAGTGATGTTACTAACACTTCTGCTTGCTGCTCTGCTCAACAACCCACTGTTCCAGTTTGTCCTCCTAGTGATGTTACTAACACTTCTGCTTGCTGCTCTCTGCTCAACAACCCACTGTTCCAGTTTGTCCTCCTAGTGATGTTACTAACACTTCTGCTTGCTGCTCTCTGCTCAACAACCCACTGTTCCAGTTTGTCCTCCTAGTGATGTTACTGACACTTCTGCTTGCTGCTCTCTGTTCAACAACCCACTGTTCCAGTTTGTCCTCCTAGTGATGTTACTAACACTTCTGCTTGCTGCTCAACAACCCACTGTTCCAGTTTGTCCTCCTAGTGATGTTACTGACACTTCTGCTTGCTGCTCTCTGTTCAACAACCCACTGTTCCAGTTTGTCCTCCTAGTGATGTTACTAACACTTCTGCTTGCTGCTCTCTGCTCAACAACCCACTGTTCCAGTTTGTCCTCCTAGTGATGTTACTAACACTTCTGCTTGCTGCTCTCTGCTCAACAACCCACTGTTCCAGTTTGTCCTCCTAGTGATGTTACTAACACTTCTGCTTGCTGCTCAACAACCCACTGTTCCAGTTTGTCCTCCTAGTGATGTTACTTACACTTCTGCTTGCTGCTCTCTGCTCAACAACCCACTGTTCCAGTTTGTCCTCCTAGTGATGTTACTGACACTTCTGCTCTCTGTTCAACAACCCACTGTTCCAGTTTGTCCTCCTAGTGATGTTACTAACACTTCTGCTTGCTGCTCAACAACCCACTGTTCCAGTTTGTCCTCCTAGTGATGTTACTGACACTTCTGCTTGCTGCTCTCTGCTCAACAACCCACTGTTCCAGTTTGTCCTCCTAGTGATGTTACTAACACTTCTGCTTGCTGCTCTCTGCTCAACAACCCACTGTTCCAGTTTGTCCTCCTAGTGATGTTACTGACACTTCTGCTTGCTGCTCTCTGTTCAACAACCCACTGTTCCAGTTTGTCCTCCTAGTGATGTTACTGAACACTTCTGCTTGCTGCTCTCTGTTCAACAACCCACTGTTCCAGTTTGTCCTCCTAGTGATGTTACTAACACTTCTGCTTGCTGCTCTCAACAACCCACTGTTCCAGTTTGTCCTCCTAGTGATGTTACTGACACTTCTGCTTGCTGCTCTCTGTTCAACAACCCACTGTTCCAGTTTGTCCTCCTAGTGATGTTACTAACACTTCTGCTTGCTGCTCTCTGCTCAACAACCCACTGTTCCAGTTTGTCCTCCTAGTGATGTTACTAACACTTCTGCTTGCTGCTCTCTGCTCAACAACCCACTGTTCCAGTTTGTCCTCCTAGTGATGTTACTAACACTTCTGCTTGCTGCTCTCTGCTCAACAACCCACTGTTCCAGTTTGTCCTCCTAGTGATGTTACTGACACTTCTGCTTGCTGCTCTCTGTTCAACAACCCACTGTTCCAGTTTGTCCTCCTAGTGATGTTACTGACACTTCTGCTTGCTGCTCTCTGTTCAACAACCCACTGTTCCAGTTTGTCCTCCTAGTGATGTTACTAACACTTCTGCTTGCTGCTCAACAACCCACTGTTCCAGTTTGTCCTCCTAGTGATGTTACTGACACTTCTGCTTGCTGCTCTCTGTTCAACAACCCACTGTTCCAGTTTGTCCTCCTAGTGATGTTACTAACACTTCTGCTTGCTGCTCTCTGCTCAACAACCCACTGTTCCAGTTTGTCCTCCTAGTGATGTTACTAACACTTCTGCTTGCTGCTCTCTGCTCAACAACCCACTGTTCCAGTTTGTCCTCCTAGTGATGTTACTAACACTTCTGCTTGCTGCTCTCTGTTCAACAACCCACTGTTCCAGTTTGTCCTCCTAGTGATGTTACTAACACTTCTGCTTGCTGCTCTCTGTTCAACAACCCACTGTTCCAGTTTGTCCTCCTAGTGATGTTACTAACACTTCTGCTTGCTGCTCTCTGTTCAACAACCCACTGTTCCAGTTTGTCCTCCTAGTGATGTTACTGACACTTCTGCTTGCTGCTCTCTGTCAACAACCCACTGTTCCAGTTTGTCCTCCTAGTGATGTTACTGACACTTCTGCTTGCTGCTCTCTGCTCAACAACCCACTGTTCCAGTTTGTCCTCCTAGTGATGTTACTGACACTTCTGCTTGCTGCTCTCTGTTCAACAACCCACTGTTCCAGTTTGTCCTCCTAGTGATGTTACTGACACTTCTGCTTGCTGCTCTCTGCTCAACAACCCACTGTTCCAGTTTGTCCTCCTAGTGATGTTACTAACACTTCTGCTTGCTGCTCTCTGTTCAACAACCCACTGTTCCAGTTTGTCCTCCTAGTGATGTTACTGACACTTCTGCTTGCTGCTTCAACAACCCACTGTTCCAGTTTGTCCTCCTAGTGATGTTACTAACACTTCTGCTTGCTGCTCTCTGCTCAACAACCCACTGTTCCAGTTTGTCCTCCTAGTGATGTTACTAACACTTCTGCTTGCTGTTCAACAACCCACTGTTCCAGTTTGTCCTCCTAGTGATGTTACTGACACTTCTGCTCTCTGCTCAACAACCCACTGTTCCAGTTTGTCCTCCTGGTGATGTTACTAACACTTCTGCTTGCTGCTCTCTGCTCAACAACCCACTGTTCCAGTTTGTCCTCCTAGTGATGTTACTGACACTTCTGCTTGCTGCTCTCTGCTCAACAACCCACTGTTCCAGTTTGTCCTCCTAGTGATGTTACTAACACTTCTGCTTGCTGCTCTCTGCTCAACAACCCACTGTTCCAGTTTGTCCTCCTAGTGATGTTACTAACACTTCTGCTTGCTGCTCTCTGCTCAACAACCCACTGTTCCAGTTTGTCCTCCTAGTGATGTTACTGACACTTCTGCTTGCTGCTCTCTGTTCAACAACCCACTGTTCCAGTTTGTCCTCCTAGTGATGTTACTAACACTTCTGCTTGCTGCTCTCTGCTCAACAACCCACTGTTCCAGTTTGTCCTCCTAGTGATGTTACTGACACTTCTGCTTGCTGCTCTCTGCTCAACAACCCACTGTTCCAGTTTGTCCTCCTAGTGATGTTACTGACACTTCTGCTTGCTGCTCTCTGCTCAACAACCCACTGTTCCAGTTTGTCCTCCTAGTGATGTTACTAACACTTCTGCTTGCTGCTCTCTGTTCAACAACCCACTGTTCCAGTTTGTCCTCCTAGTGATGTTACTAACACTTCTGCTTGCTGCTCTCTGCTCAACAACCCACTGTTCCAGTTTGTCCTCCTAGTGATGTTACTAACACTTCTGCTTGCTGCTCTTGCTCAACAACCCACTGTTCCAGTTTGTCCTCCTAGTGATGTTACTGACACTTCTGCTTGCTGCTCTCTGTTCAACAACCCACTGTTCCAGTTTGTCCTCCTAGTGATGTTACTAACACTTCTGCTTGCTGCTCAACAACCCACTGTTCCAGTTTGTCCTCCTAGTGATGTTACTGACACTTCTGCTTGCTGCTCTCTGTTCAACAACCCACTGTTCCAGTTTGTCCTCCTAGTGATGTTACTAACACTTCTGCTTGCTGCTCTCTGTTCAACAACCCACTGTTCCAGTTTGTCCTCCTAGTGATGTTACTAACACTTCTGCTTGCTGCTCAACAACCCACTGTTCCAGTTTGTCCTCCTAGTGATGTTACTGACACTTCTGCTTGCTGCTCTCTGCTCAACAACCCACTGTTCCAGTTTGTCCTCCTAGTGATGTTACTGACACTTCTGCTTGCTGCTCTCTGTTCAACAACCCACTGTTCCAGTTTGTCCTCCTAGTGATGTTACTGACACTTCTGCTTGCTGTTCAACAACCCACTGTTCCAGTTTGTCCTCCTAGTGATGTTACTGACACTTCTGCTTGCTGCTCTCTGTTCAACAACCCACTGTTCCAGTTTGTCCTCCTAGTGATGTTACTAACACTTCTGCTTGCTGCTCTCTGTTCAACAACCCACTGTTCCAGTTTGTCCTCCTAGTGATGTTACTGACACTTCTGCTTGCTGTTCAACAACCCACTGTTCCAGTTTGTCCTCCTAGTGATGTTACTAACACTTCTGCTTGCTGCTCTCTGCTCAACAACCCACTGTTCCAGTTTGTCCTCCTAGTGATGTTACTAACACTTCTGCTTGCTGTTCAACAACCCACTGTTCCAGTTTGTCCTCCTAGTGATGTTACTGACACTTCTGCTTGCTGCTCTCTGTTCAACAACCCACTGTTCCAGTTTGTCCTCCTAGTGATGTTACTGACACTTCTGCTCTCTGCTCAACAACCCACTGTTCCAGTTTGTCCTCCTAGTGATGTTACTAACACTTCTGCTTGCTGCTCTCTGCTCAACAACCCACTGTTCCAGTTTGTCCTCCTAGTGATGTTACTGACACTTCTGCTTGCTGCTCTCTGCTCAACAACCCACTGTTCCAGTTTGTCCTCCTAGTGATGTTACTGACACTTCTGCTTGCTGCTCTCTGCTCAACAACCCACTGTTCCAGTTTGTCCTCCTAGTGATGTTACTAACACTTCTGCTTGCTGCTCTCTGTTCAACAACCCACTGTTCCAGTTTGTCCTCCTAGTGATGTTACTAACACTTCTGCTTGCTGCTCTCTGCTCAACAACCCACTGTTCCAGTTTGTCCTCCTAGTGATGTTACTAACACTTCTGCTTGCTGCTCTCTGCTCAACAACCCACTGTTCCAGTTTGTCCTCCTAGTGATGTTACTGACACTTCTGCTTGCTGCTCTCTGTTCAACAACCCACTGTTCCAGTTTGTCCTCCTAGTGATGTTACTGACACTTCTGCTTGCTGCTCAACAACCCACTGTTCCAGTTTGTCCTCCTAGTGATGTTACTGACACTTCTGCTTGCTGCTCTCTGTTCAACAACCCACTGTTCCAGTTTGTCCTCCTAGTGATGTTACTAACACTTCTGCTTGCTGCTCTCTGTTCAACAACCCACTGTTCCAGTTTGTCCTCCTAGTGATGTTACTAACACTTCTGCTTGCTGCTCAACAACCCACTGT
>NC_084636.1:35614649-35669265 GCF_033978795.1 Nerophis ophidion | reverse complement strand
ACTTCTGCTTGCTGCTCTCTGCTCAACAACCCACTGTTCCAGTTTGTCCTCCTAGTGATGTTACTAACACTTCTGCTTGCTGCTCAACAACCCACTGTTCCAGTTTGTCCTCCTAGTGATGTTACTGACACTTCTGCTTGCTGCTCTCTGCTCAACAACCCACTGTTCCAGTTTGTCCTCCTAGTGATGTTACTAACACTTCTGCTTGCTGCTCTCTGCTCAACAACCCACTGTTCCAGTTTGTCCTCCTAGTGATGTTACTGACACTTCTGCTTGCTGCTCTCTGCTCAACAACCCACTGTTCCAGTTTGTCCTCCTAGTGATGTACTAACACTTCTGCTTGCTGCTCAACAACCCACTGTTCCAGTTTGTCCTCCTAGTGATGTTACTAACACTTCTGCTTGCTGCTCTCTGCTCAACAACCCACTGTTCCAGTTTGTCCTCCTAGTGATGTTACTAACACTTCTGCTTGCTGCTCTCTGCTCAACAACCCACTGTTCCAGTTTGTCCTCCTAGTGATGTTACTGACACTTCTGCTTGCTGCTCTCTGTTCAACAACCCACTGTTCCAGTTTGTCCTCCTAGTGATGTTACTAACACTTCTGCTTGCTGCTCAACAACCCACTGTTCCAGTTTGTCCTCCTAGTGATGTTACTGACACTTCTGCTTGCTGCTCTCTGTTCAACAACCCACTGTTCCAGTTTGTCCTCCTAGTGATGTTACTAACACTTCTGCTTGCTGCTCTCTGCTCAACAACCCACTGTTCCAGTTTGTCCTCCTAGTGATGTTACTAACACTTCTGCTTGCTGCTCTCTGCTCAACAACCCACTGTTCCAGTTTGTCCTCCTAGTGATGTTACTAACACTTCTGCTTGCTGCTCAACAACCCACTGTTCCAGTTTGTCCTCCTAGTGATGTTACTTACACTTCTGCTTGCTGCTCTCTGCTCAACAACCCACTGTTCCAGTTTGTCCTCCTAGTGATGTTACTGACACTTCTGCTCTCTGTTCAACAACCCACTGTTCCAGTTTGTCCTCCTAGTGATGTTACTAACACTTCTGCTTGCTGCTCAACAACCCACTGTTCCAGTTTGTCCTCCTAGTGATGTTACTGACACTTCTGCTTGCTGCTCTCTGCTCAACAACCCACTGTTCCAGTTTGTCCTCCTAGTGATGTTACTAACACTTCTGCTTGCTGCTCTCTGCTCAACAACCCACTGTTCCAGTTTGTCCTCCTAGTGATGTTACTGACACTTCTGCTTGCTGCTCTCTGTTCAACAACCCACTGTTCCAGTTTGTCCTCCTAGTGATGTTACTGACACTTCTGCTTGCTGCTCTCTGTTCAACAACCCACTGTTCCAGTTTGTCCTCCTAGTGATGTTACTAACACTTCTGCTTGCTGCTCAACAACCCACTGTTCCAGTTTGTCCTCCTAGTGATGTTACTGACACTTCTGCTTGCTGCTCTCTGTTCAACAACCCACTGTTCCAGTTTGTCCTCCTAGTGATGTTACTAACACTTCTGCTTGCTGCTCTCTGCTCAACAACCCACTGTTCCAGTTTGTCCTCCTAGTGATGTTACTAACACTTCTGCTTGCTGCTCTCTGCTCAACAACCCACTGTTCCAGTTTGTCCTCCTAGTGATGTTACTAACACTTCTGCTTGCTGCTCTCTGCTCAACAACCCACTGTTCCAGTTTGTCCTCCTAGTGATGTTACTGACACTTCTGCTTGCTGCTCTCTGTTCAACAACCCACTGTTCCAGTTTGTCCTCCTAGTGATGTTACTGACACTTCTGCTTGCTGCTCTCTGTTCAACAACCCACTGTTCCAGTTTGTCCTCCTAGTGATGTTACTAACACTTCTGCTTGCTGCTCAACAACCCACTGTTCCAGTTTGTCCTCCTAGTGATGTTACTGACACTTCTGCTTGCTGCTCTCTGTTCAACAACCCACTGTTCCAGTTTGTCCTCCTAGTGATGTTACTAACACTTCTGCTTGCTGCTCTCTGCTCAACAACCCACTGTTCCAGTTTGTCCTCCTAGTGATGTTACTAACACTTCTGCTTGCTGCTCTCTGCTCAACAACCCACTGTTCCAGTTTGTCCTCCTAGTGATGTTACTAACACTTCTGCTTGCTGCTCTCTGTTCAACAACCCACTGTTCCAGTTTGTCCTCCTAGTGATGTTACTAACACTTCTGCTTGCTGCTCTCTGTTCAACAACCCACTGTTCCAGTTTGTCCTCCTAGTGATGTTACTAACACTTCTGCTTGCTGCTCTCTGTTCAACTACCCTCTGTTCCAGTTTGTCCTCCTAGTGATGTTACTGACACTTCTGCTTGCTGCTCTCTGCTCAACAACCCACTGTTCCAGTTTGTCCTCCTAGTGATGTTACTAACACTTCTGCTTGCTGCTCTCTGCTCAACAACCCACTGTTCCAGTTTGTCCTCCTAGTGATGTTACTAACACTTCTGCTTGCTGCTCTCTGTTCAACAACCCACTGTTCCAGTTTGTCCTCCTAGTGATGTTACTAACACTTCTGCTTGCTGCTCTCTGTTCAACAACCCACTGTTCCAGTTTGTCCTCCTAGTGATGTTACTAACACTTCTGCTTGCTGCTCTCTGTTCAACTACCCTCTGTTCCAGTTTGTCCTCCTAGTGATGTTACTGACACTTCTGCTTGCTGCTCTCTGCTCAACAACCCACTGTTCCAGTTTGTCCTCCTAGTGATGTTACTAACACTTCTGCTTGCTGCTCTCTGTTCAACTACCCTCTGTTCCAGTTTGTCCTCCTAGTGATGTTACTGACACTTCTGCTTGCTGCTCTCTGCTCAACAACCCACTGTTCCAGTTTGTCCTCCTAGTGATGTTACTAACACTTCTGCTTGCTGCTCTCTGCTCAACAACCCACTGTTCCAGTTTGTCCTCCTAGTGATGTTACTGACACTTCTGCTTGCTGCTCTCTGCTCAACAACCCACTGTTCCAGTTTGTCCTCCTAGTGATGTTACTGACACTTCTGCTTGCTGCTCTCTGTTCAACAACCCACTGTTCCAGTTTGTCCTCCTAGTGATGTTACTGACACTTCTGCTTGCTGCTCTCTGCTCAACAACCCACTGTTCCAGTTTGTCCTCCTAGTGATGTTACTAACACTTCTGCTTGCTGCTCTCTGTTCAACAACCCACTGTTCCAGTTTGTCCTCCTAGTGATGTTACTGACACTTCTGCTTGCTGTTCAACAACCCACTGTTCCAGTTTGTCCTCCTAGTGATGTTACTAACACTTCTGCTTGCTGCTCTCTGCTCAACAACCCACTGTTCCAGTTTGTCCTCCTAGTGATGTTACTAACACTTCTGCTTGCTGTTCAACAACCCACTGTTCCAGTTTGTCCTCCTAGTGATGTTACTGACACTTCTGCTTGCTGCTCTCTGTTCAACAACCCACTGTTCCAGTTTGTCCTCCTAGTGATGTTACTGACACTTCTGCTCTCTGCTCAACAACCCACTGTTCCAGTTTGTCCTCCTAGTGATGTTACTAACACTTCTGCTTGCTGCTCTCTGCTCAACAACCCACTGTTCCAGTTTGTCCTCCTAGTGATGTTACTAACACTTCTGCTTGCTGCTCTCTGCTCAACAACCCACTGTTCCAGTTTGTCCTCCTAGTGATGTTACTGACACTTCTGCTTGCTGCTCTCTGCTCAACAACCCACTGTTCCAGTTTGTCCTCCTAGTGATGTTACTAACACTTCTGCTTGCTGCTCTCTGCTCAACAACCCACTGTTCCAGTTTGTCCTCCTAGTGATGTTACTAACACTTCTGCTTGCTGCTCTCTGCTCAACAACCCACTGTTCCAGTTTGTCCTCCTAGTGATGTTACTGACACTTCTGCTTGCTGCTCTCTGTTCAACAACCCACTGTTCCAGTTTGTCCTCCTAGTGATGTTACTAACACTTCTGCTTGCTGCTCTCTGCTCAACAACCCACTGTTCCAGTTTGTCCTCCTAGTGATGTTACTGACACTTCTGCTTGCTGCTCTCTGCTCAACAACCCACTGTTCCAGTTTGTCCTCCTAGTGATGTTACTGACACTTCTGCTTGCTGCTCTCTGCTCAACAACCCACTGTTCCAGTTTGTCCTCCTAGTGATGTTACTAACACTTCTGCTTGCTGCTCTCTGTTCAACAACCCACTGTTCCAGTTTGTCCTCCTAGTGATGTTACTAACACTTCTGCTTGCTGCTCTCTGCTCAACAACCCACTGTTCCAGTTTGTCCTCCTAGTGATGTTACTAACACTTCTGCTTGCTGCTCTCTGCTCAACAACCCACTGTTCCAGTTTGTCCTCCTAGTGATGTTACTGACACTTCTGCTTGCTGCTCTCTGTTCAACAACCCACTGTTCCAGTTTGTCCTCCTAGTGATGTTACTAACACTTCTGCTTGCTGCTCAACAACCCACTGTTCCAGTTTGTCCTCCTAGTGATGTTACTGACACTTCTGCTTGCTGCTCTCTGTTCAACAACCCACTGTTCCAGTTTGTCCTCCTAGTGATGTTACTAACACTTCTGCTTGCTGCTCTCTGTTCAACAACCCACTGTTCCAGTTTGTCCTCCTAGTGATGTTACTAACACTTCTGCTTGCTGCTCAACAACCCACTGTTCCAGTTTGTCCTCCTAGTGATGTTACTAACACTTCTGCTTGCTGCTCTCTGCTCAACAACCCACTGTTCCAGTTTGTCCTCCTAGTGATGTTACTAACACTTCTACTTGCTGCTCTCTGCTCAACAACCCACTGTTCCAGTTTGTCCTCCTAGTGATGTTACTGACACTTCTGCTTGCTGCTCTCTGTTCAACAACCCACTGTTCCAGTTTGTCCTCCTAGTGATGTTACTAACACTTCTGCTTGCTGCTCAACAACCCACTGTTCCAGTTTGTCCTCCTAGTGATGTTACTGACACTTCTGCTTGCTGCTCTCTGTTCAACAACCCACTGTTCCAGTTTGTCCTCCTAGTGATGTTACTAACACTTCTGCTTGCTGCTCTCTGCTCAACAACCCACTGTTCCAGTTTGTCCTCCTAGTGATGTTACTAACACTTCTGCTTGCTGCTCAACAACCCACTGTTCCAGTTTGTCCTCCTAGTGATGTTACTTACACTTCTGCTTGCTGCTCTCTGCTCAACAACCCACTGTTCCAGTTTGTCCTCCTAGTGATGTTACTGACACTTCTGCTCTCTGTTCAACAACCCACTGTTCCAGTTTGTCCTCCTAGTGATGTTACTAACACTTCTGCTTGCTGCTCAACAACCCACTGTTCCAGTTTGTCCTCCTAGTGATGTTACTAACACTTCTGCTTGCTGCTCAACAACCCACTGTTCCAGTTTGTCCTCCTAGTGATGTTACTGACACTTCTGCTTGCTGCTCTCTGCTCAACAACCCACTGTTCCAGTTTGTCCTCCTAGTGATGTTACTAACACTTCTGCCTGCTGCTCAACAACCCACTGTTCCAGTTTGTCCTCCTAGTGATGTTACTAACACTTCTGCTTGCTGCTCAACAACCCACTGTTCCAGTTTGTCCTCCTAGTGATGTTACTGACACTTCTGCTTGCTGCTCAACAACCCACTGTTCCAGTTTGTCCTCCTAGTGATGTTACTAACACTTCTGCTTGCTGCTCTCTGCTCAACAACCCACTGTTCCAGTTTGTCCTCCTAGTGATGTTACTAACACTTCTGCTTGCTGCTCTCTGCTCAACAACCCACTGTTCCAGTTTGTCCTCCTAGTGATGTTACTGACACTTCTGCTTGCTGCTCTCTGTTCAACAACCCACTGTTCCAGTTTGTCCTCCTAGTGATGTTACTAACACTTCTGCTTGCTGCTCAACAACCCACTGTTCCAGTTTGTCCTCCTAGTGATGTTACTGACACTTCTGCTTGCTGCTCAACAACCCACTGTTCCAGTTTGTCCTCCTAGTGATGTTACTGACACTTCTGCTTGCTGCTCTCTGTTCAACAACCCACTGTTCCAGTTTGTCCTCCTAGTGATGTTACTAACACTTCTGCTTGCTGCTCTCTGCTCAACAACCCACTGTTCCAGTTTGTCCTCCTAGTGATGTTACTGACACTTCTGCTTGCTGCTCTCTGTTCAACAACCCACTGTTCCAGTTTGTCCTCCTAGTGATGTTACTGACACTTCTGCTTGCTGCTCTCTGCTCAACAACCCACTGTTCCAGTTTGTCCTCCTAGTGATGTTACTAACACTTCTGCTTGCTGCTCTCTGCTCAACAACCCACTGTTCCAGTTTGTCCTCCTAGTGATGTTACTGACACTTCTGCTTGCTGCTCTCTGCTCAACAACCCACTGTTCCAGTTTGTCCTCCTAGTGATGTTACTGACACTTCTGCTTGCTGCTCTCTGCTCAACAACCCACTGTTCCAGTTTGTCCTCCTAGTGATGTTACTAACACTTCTGCTTGCTGCTCTCTGCTCAACAACCCACTGTTCCAGTTTGTCCTCCTAGTGATGTTACTGACACTTCTGCTTGCTGCTCTCTGCTCAACAACCCACTGTTCCAGTTTGTCCTCCTAGTGATGTTACTGACACTTCTGCTTGCTGCTCTCTGCTCAACAACCCACTGTTCCAGTTTGTCCTCCTAGTGATGTTACTAACACTTCTGCTTGCTGCTCAACAACCCACTGTTCCAGTTTGTCCTCCTAGTGATGTTACTGACACTTCTGCTTGCTGCTCTCTGCTCAACAACCCACTGTTCCAGTTTGTCCTCCTAGTGATGTTACTAACACTTCTGCTTGCTGCTCTCTGCTCAACAACCCACTGTTCCAGTTTGTCCTCCTAGTGATGTTACTGACACTTCTGCTTGCTGCTCTCTGCTCAACAACCCACTGTTCCAGTTTGTCCTCCTAGTGATGTTACTGACACTTCTGCTTGCTGCTCTCTGCTCAACAACCCACTGTTCCAGTTTGTCCTCCTAGTGATGTTACTAACACTTCTGCTTGCTGCTCAACAACCCACTGTTCCAGTTTGTCCTCCTAGTGATGTTACTGACACTTCTGCTTGCTGCTCTCTGCTCAACAACCCACTGTTCCAGTTTGTCCTCCTAGTGATGTTACTAACACTTCTGCCTGCTGCTCAACAACCCACTGTTCCAGTTTGTCCTCCTAGTGATGTTACTAACACTTCTGCTTGCTGCTCAACAACCCACTGTTCCAGTTTGTCCTCCTAGTGATGTTACTGACACTTCTGCTTGCTGCTCAACAACCCACTGTTCCAGTTTGTCCTCCTAGTGATGTTACTAACACTTCTGCTTGCTGCTCTCTGCTCAACAACCCACTGTTCCAGTTTGTCCTCCTAGTGATGTTACTAACACTTCTGCTTGCTGCTCTCTGCTCAACAACCCACTGTTCCAGTTTGTCCTCCTAGTGATGTTACTGACACTTCTGCTTGCTGCTCTCTGTTCAACAACCCACTGTTCCAGTTTGTCCTCCTAGTGATGTTACTAACACTTCTGCTTGCTGCTCAACAACCCACTGTTCCAGTTTGTCCTCCTAGTGATGTTACTGACACTTCTGCTTGCTGCTCTCTGTTCAACAACCCACTGTTCCAGTTTGTCCTCCTAGTGATGTTACTGACACTTCTGCTTGCTGCTCTCTGCTCAACAACCCACTGTTCCAGTTTGTCCTCCTAGTGATGTTACTAACACTTCTGCTTGCTGCTCTCTGCTCAACAACCCACTGTTCCAGTTTGTCCTCCTAGTGATGTTACTGACACTTCTGCTTGCTGCTCTCTGCTCAACAACCCACTGTTCCAGTTTGTCCTCCTAGTGATGTTACTGACACTTCTGCTTGCTGCTCTCTGCTCAACAACCCACTGTTCCAGTTTGTCCTCCTAGTGATGTTACTAACACTTCTGCTTGCTGCTCAACAACCCACTGTTCCAGTTTGTCCTCCTAGTGATGTTACTGACACTTCTGCTTGCTGCTCTCTGCTCAACAACCCACTGTTCCAGTTTGTCCTCCTAGTGATGTTACTAACACTTCTGCTTGCTGCTCTCTGCTCAACAACCCACTGTTCCAGTTTGTCCTCCTAGTGATGTTACTGACACTTCTGCTTGCTGCTCTCTGCTCAACAACCCACTGTTCCAGTTTGTCCTCCTAGTGATGTTACTAACACTTCTGCTTGCTACTCAACAACCCACTGTTCCAGTTTGTCCTCCTAGTGATGTTACTAACACTTCTGCTTGCTGCTCTCTGCTCAACAACCCACTGTTCCAGTTTGTCCTCCTAGTGATGTTACTAACACTTCTGCTTGCTGCTCTCTGCTCAACAACCCACTGTTCCAGTTTGTCCTCCTAGTGATGTTACTAACACTTCTGCTTGCTGCTCTCTGCTCAACAACCCACTGTTCCAGTTTGTCCTCCTAGTGATGTTACTGACACTTCTGCTTGCTGCTCTCTGCTCAACAACCCACTGTTCCAGTTTGTCCTCCTAGTGATGTTACTAACACTTCTGCCTGCTGCTCAACAACCCACTGTTCCAGTTTGTCCTCCTAGTGATGTTACTAACACTTCTGCTTGCTGCTCAACAACCCACTGTTCCAGTTTGTCCTCCTAGTGATGTTACTGACACTTCTGCTTGCTGCTCTCTGTTCAACAACCCACTGTTCCAGTTTGTCCTCCTAGTGATGTTACTGACACTTCTGCTTGCTGCTCTCTGTTCAACAACCCACTGTTCCAGTTTGTCCTCCTAGTGATGTTACTAACACTTCTGCTTGCTGCTCTCTGCTCAACAACCCACTGTTCCAGTTTGTCCTCCTAGTGATGTTACTAACACTTCTGCTTGCTGTTCAACAACCCACTGTTCCAGTTTGTCCTCCTAGTGATGTTACTGACACTTCTGCTTGCTGCTCAACAACCCACTGTTCCAGTTTGTCCTCCTAGTGATGTTACTGACACTTCTGCTCTCTGCTCAACAACCCACTGTTCCAGTTTGTCCTCCTAGTGATGTTACTAACACTTCTGCTTGCTGCTCTCTGCTCAACAACCCACTGTTCCAGTTTGTGCTCCTAGTGATGTTACTAACACTTCTGCTCTCTGCTCAACAACCCACTGTTCCAGTTTGTCCTCCTAGTGATGTTACTAACACTTCTGCTTGCTGCTCAACAACCCACTGTTCCAGTTTGTCCTCCTAGTGATGTTACTGACACTTCTGCTTGCTGCTCAACAACCCACTGTTCCAGTTTGTCCTCCTAGTGATGTTACTAACACTTCTGCTTGCTGCTCTCTGCTCAACAACCCACTGTTCCAGTTTGTCCTCCTAGTGATGTTACTAACACTTCTGCTTGCTGCTCTCTGCTCAACAACCCACTGTTCCAGTTTGTCCTCCTAGTGATGTTACTGACACTTCTGCTTGCTGCTCTCTGTTCAACAACCCACTGTTCCAGTTTGTCCTCCTAGTGATGTTACTAACACTTCTGCTTGCTGCTCAACAACCCACTGTTCCAGTTTGTCCTCCTAGTGATGTTACTGACACTTCTGCTTGCTGCTCAACAACCCACTGTTCCAGTTTGTCCTCCTAGTGATGTTACTGACACTTCTGCTTGCTGCTCTCTGTTCAACAACCCACTGTTCCAGTTTGTCCTCCTAGTGATGTTACTAACACTTCTGCTTGCTGCTCTCTGCTCAACAACCCACTGTTCCAGTTTGTCCTCCTAGTGATGTTACTGACACTTCTGCTTGCTGCTCTCTGTTCAACAACCCACTGTTCCAGTTTGTCCTCCTAGTGATGTTACTGACACTTCTGCTTGCTGCTCTCTGCTCAACAACCCACTGTTCCAGTTTGTCCTCCTAGTGATGTTACTAACACTTCTGCTTGCTGCTCTCTGCTCAACAACCCACTGTTCCAGTTTGTCCTCCTAGTGATGTTACTGACACTTCTGCTTGCTGCTCTCTGCTCAACAACCCACTGTTCCAGTTTGTCCTCCTAGTGATGTTACTGACACTTCTGCTTGCTGCTCTCTGCTCAACAACCCACTGTTCCAGTTTGTCCTCCTAGTGATGTTACTAACACTTCTGCTTGCTGCTCTCTGCTCAACAACCCACTGTTCCAGTTTGTCCTCCTAGTGATGTTACTGACACTTCTGCTTGCTGCTCTCTGCTCAACAACCCACTGTTCCAGTTTGTCCTCCTAGTGATGTTACTGACACTTCTGCTTGCTGCTCTCTGCTCAACAACCCACTGTTCCAGTTTGTCCTCCTAGTGATGTTACTAACACTTCTGCTTGCTGCTCAACAACCCACTGTTCCAGTTTGTCCTCCTAGTGATGTTACTGACACTTCTGCTTGCTGCTCTCTGCTCAACAACCCACTGTTCCAGTTTGTCCTCCTAGTGATGTTACTAACACTTCTGCTTGCTGCTCTCTGCTCAACAACCCACTGTTCCAGTTTGTCCTCCTAGTGATGTTACTGACACTTCTGCTTGCTGCTCTCTGCTCAACAACCCACTGTTCCAGTTTGTCCTCCTAGTGATGTTACTGACACTTCTGCTTGCTGCTCTCTGCTCAACAACCCACTGTTCCAGTTTGTCCTCCTAGTGATGTTACTAACACTTCTGCTTGCTGCTCAACAACCCACTGTTCCAGTTTGTCCTCCTAGTGATGTTACTGACACTTCTGCTTGCTGCTCTCTGCTCAACAACCCACTGTTCCAGTTTGTCCTCCTAGTGATGTTACTAACACTTCTGCCTGCTGCTCAACAACCCACTGTTCCAGTTTGTCCTCCTAGTGATGTTACTAACACTTCTGCTTGCTGCTCAACAACCCACTGTTCCAGTTTGTCCTCCTAGTGATGTTACTGACACTTCTGCTTGCTGCTCAACAACCCACTGTTCCAGTTTGTCCTCCTAGTGATGTTACTAACACTTCTGCTTGCTGCTCTCTGCTCAACAACCCACTGTTCCAGTTTGTCCTCCTAGTGATGTTACTAACACTTCTGCTTGCTGCTCTCTGCTCAACAACCCACTGTTCCAGTTTGTCCTCCTAGTGATGTTACTGACACTTCTGCTTGCTGCTCTCTGTTCAACAACCCACTGTTCCAGTTTGTCCTCCTAGTGATGTTACTAACACTTCTGCTTGCTGCTCAACAACCCACTGTTCCAGTTTGTCCTCCTAGTGATGTTACTGACACTTCTGCTTGCTGCTCTCTGTTCAACAACCCACTGTTCCAGTTTGTCCTCCTAGTGATGTTACTGACACTTCTGCTTGCTGCTCTCTGCTCAACAACCCACTGTTCCAGTTTGTCCTCCTAGTGATGTTACTAACACTTCTGCTTGCTGCTCTCTGCTCAACAACCCACTGTTCCAGTTTGTCCTCCTAGTGATGTTACTGACACTTCTGCTTGCTGCTCTCTGCTCAACAACCCACTGTTCCAGTTTGTCCTCCTAGTGATGTTACTGACACTTCTGCTTGCTGCTCTCTGCTCAACAACCCACTGTTCCAGTTTGTCCTCCTAGTGATGTTACTAACACTTCTGCTTGCTGCTCAACAACCCACTGTTCCAGTTTGTCCTCCTAGTGATGTTACTGACACTTCTGCTTGCTGCTCTCTGCTCAACAACCCACTGTTCCAGTTTGTCCTCCTAGTGATGTTACTAACACTTCTGCTTGCTGCTCTCTGCTCAACAACCCACTGTTCCAGTTTGTCCTCCTAGTGATGTTACTGACACTTCTGCTTGCTGCTCTCTGCTCAACAACCCACTGTTCCAGTTTGTCCTCCTAGTGATGTTACTAACACTTCTGCTTGCTACTCAACAACCCACTGTTCCAGTTTGTCCTCCTAGTGATGTTACTAACACTTCTGCTTGCTGCTCTCTGCTCAACAACCCACTGTTCCAGTTTGTCCTCCTAGTGATGTTACTAACACTTCTGCTTGCTGCTCTCTGCTCAACAACCCACTGTTCCAGTTTGTCCTCCTAGTGATGTTACTAACACTTCTGCTTGCTGCTCTCTGCTCAACAACCCACTGTTCCAGTTTGTCCTCCTAGTGATGTTACTGACACTTCTGCTTGCTGCTCTCTGCTCAACAACCCACTGTTCCAGTTTGTCCTCCTAGTGATGTTACTAACACTTCTGCCTGCTGCTCAACAACCCACTGTTCCAGTTTGTCCTCCTAGTGATGTTACTAACACTTCTGCTTGCTGCTCAACAACCCACTGTTCCAGTTTGTCCTCCTAGTGATGTTACTGACACTTCTGCTTGCTGCTCTCTGTTCAACAACCCACTGTTCCAGTTTGTCCTCCTAGTGATGTTACTGACACTTCTGCTTGCTGCTCTCTGTTCAACAACCCACTGTTCCAGTTTGTCCTCCTAGTGATGTTACTAACACTTCTGCTTGCTGCTCTCTGCTCAACAACCCACTGTTCCAGTTTGTCCTCCTAGTGATGTTACTAACACTTCTGCTTGCTGTTCAACAACCCACTGTTCCAGTTTGTCCTCCTAGTGATGTTACTGACACTTCTGCTTGCTGCTCAACAACCCACTGTTCCAGTTTGTCCTCCTAGTGATGTTACTGACACTTCTGCTCTCTGCTCAACAACCCACTGTTCCAGTTTGTCCTCCTAGTGATGTTACTAACACTTCTGCTTGCTGCTCTCTGCTCAACAACCCACTGTTCCAGTTTGTGCTCCTAGTGATGTTACTAACACTTCTGCTCTCTGCTCAACAACCCACTGTTCCAGTTTGTCCTCCTAGTGATGTTACTGACACTTCTGCTTGCTGCTCTCTGTTCAACAACCCACTGTTCCAGTTTGTCCTCCTAGTGATGTTACTAACACTTCTGCTTGCTGCTCTCTGTTCAACAACCCACTGTTCCAGTTTGTCCTCCTAGTGATGTTACTAACACTTCTGCTTGCTGCTCTCTGTTCAACAACCCACTGTTCCAGTTTGTCCTCCTAGTGATGTTACTGACACTTCTGCTTGCTGCTCAACAACCCACTGTTCCAGTTTGTCCTCCTAGTGATGTTACTAACACTTCTGCTTGCTGCTCTCTGCTCAACAACCCACTGTTCCAGTTTGTCCTCCTAGTGATGTTACTAACACTTCTGCTTGCTGCTCTCTGTTCAACAACCCACTGTTCCAGTTTGTCCTCCTAGTGATGTTACTAACACTTCTGCTTGCTGCTCAACAACCCACTGTTCCAGTTTGTCCTCCAACTGTTGCCATCTGTCTTTGTTCCCTCGGAAACTGTGTTGTCTTCTTTACTTGGCGCAGGTCATCTTGTTGCTTCCTCCACCTACGCACCATTGATTCATTTATGTTCAATTCTCTCGCTGCTGCTCTATTTCCGTGTTCTTCTGCGTGACTTAGGAGCCATTTTGTGGTCGTCTTTACAGAAACACACAAATGAAATGAATCGGATTAGCCGCGCGCTTCTTCTTCTACGGGGGCGGGTGCTTACCTTGGCGGTTGCTTACCGTAGAAGAAGAAGCGCTTCCTCTTTCCAGGTGGGCGGGTGCTTACCTTGGCGGTTGCGTACCGTAGAAGAAGAAGCGCTTCCTCTTTCCAGGTGGGCGGGTGCTTACCTTGGCGGTTGCGTACCGTAGAAGAAGAAGCGCTTCCTCTTTCCAGGTGGGCGGGTGCTTACCTTGGCGGTTGCTTACCGTAGAAGAAGAAGCGCTTCCTCTTTCCAGGTGGGCGGGTGCTTACCTTGGCGGTTGCGTACCGTAGAAGAAGAAGCGCTTCCTCTTTCCAGGTGGGCGGGTGCTTACCTTGGCGGTTGCGTACCGTAGAAGAAGAAGCGCTTCCTCTTTCCAGGTGGGCGGGTGCTTACCTTGGCGGTTGCGTACCGTAGAAGAAGAAGCGCTTCCTCTTTCCAGGTGGGCGGGTGCTTACCTTGGCGGTTGCGTACCGTAGAAGAAGAAGCGCTTCCTCTTTCCAGGTGGGCGGGTGCTTACCTTGGCGGTTGCTTACCGTAGAAGAAGAAGCGCTTCCTCTTTCCAGGTGGGCGGGTGCTTACCTTGGCGGTTGCGTACCGTAGAAGAAGAAGCGCTTCCTCTTTCCAGGTGGGCGGGTGCTTACCTTGGCGGTTGCTTACCGTAGAAGAAGAAGCGCTTCCTCTTTCCAGGTGGGCGGGTGCTTACCTTGGCGGTTGCGTACCGTAGAAGAAGAAGCGCTTCCTCTTTCCAGGTGGGCGGGTGCTTACCTTGGCGGTTGCGTACCGTAGAAGAAGAAGCGCTTCCTCTTTCCAGGTGGGCGGGTGCTTACCTTGGCGGTTGCTTACCGTAGAAGAAGAAGCGCTTCCTCTTCGACGGGGAAAAAAGATGGCGGCTGTTTACCGTGGTTGCGAGACCTAAACTTTATGAAAATAAATATTCATATTAATCCATATATTAAGCGCACCAAATTACAAGCCGCACTGTCAGCTTTTGAGAAAATGTGTGGTTTTTAGGTGCAGCTTATAGCGCGGAAAATACGTACTTCATTTATGTCGTCGTTATTTTTGTTTCCGTCTAAGAAGTATTGGGGTTAATCCCTCTTAGTGCCAAGGCAAATATAAGCTTTGGCTTCAGCCTCTTCCTTTTGCCGTCATTATTTTCTCTTTTTTGTGTGTGTGTAAATGTGTATGATTTTTAAATACGTATAATCTGTGCTGTTAAACTGATCAGACAAAATGGTTGATGGTTGATTACATAATGGAAATAAACGGATTTAATAAAAAAAAAAAACGTATGGGACGCAGGTTGTCTTACGTCAGCACCGGAGGTGGTCAAATCAGCTGCTCACCTGGTGGCTTTTTTGGGGATGAATAGGGAAGTCCTTCTTTAGCTGCTATCTTGTTTTATCATATATTGCTGTCACACCTGTCATTGTTCACTTTCGTATGCACATTAAATCAACAAAAAATCTTGACTTTGGAGAAATGTTCACAGACTCTAGTAATTGTCTCTCTATTAGATGTCACAGTGCCTACCTCTTTAGGACCACCCTTTCTAGATATATAACGATTTGTATTTACAACATTAACATATACATACTATAAAAATATAAAATAAGGTACCGTTTTAGTTAATTTTAAGAAGTTTTGTTTTAAATGATTTGTTTGTAATTGTTTTTTAATATTCATTATTTACTTCAAGTTATTACAGTATGTCTCTGTATGCATATTTATTTGATACATTTTGGCCAAAGGAGGCACATTTCAATTTCTTACTCACACTTATTACATTTGTTGGCCAGAGGGGAAGCACTTAAAACTTTCACACACATTTCTTATTTCATATGTTGACCAGAAGGGGAGCACTTTTAAATCCGACACTTCAATTTTAAAAATTCCTCCTTTTTGAGACCACCCTAATTTTGATAGATTTCACCACCGGGGGTGCAAATGAGACATTCCCGATTAGACACAATGGTTTTCCGTGTTGGTACCATGATTTATGTCCTAACTTGTTCACCGGTCCTCATATGGAAGGAACTACCAAAACACCCTCACTGCGGTCGTTAGAAGGGTACGACTCTTTACTCTCAACAGTAATAAAATGACCAACTTTGGGGTATATCACAGCGATAAAAAGTGTAAAGCATATAGATATCGATAAATAAATACATGCTTTTGACTTTGATTTTCCAGTAGTTCCCAAAACTCGTGATGACGCGTCACTTTTAAAAACCTCTCTATGTGCTAAATGAAACATCTAACTTGCCCCAATCTTCAATTGTATGTGTTGATATTGTTAATGATAGCGTGCGTGCGTATGCGTTTAATTGGGTTTTATTTTTAAGTGATGTGCAGCACAGGCTTGCAAATTGCCGTAGACTCTCTAAACTAAAATCATAATAATCAAAGACGTCTAGCACATTAAGGTGAGTTAAAGTTCATGAAAAGTTTTACTGCACATAACTCTTACAAACTGTTCTCAAACACCACACACATCATTGTTTTTGTTTTTCAAGATATAGATAGATGCTGTCTTTTTAATGTAGGTGGAGAAAATGAACAACATTATAGGGGTGGGCCAAAGAAAAAGCAAACTAAATAAAAGCATAAAGTGGAGTGCTGTCTATTTGGCCTAACTCACATGTGAATAGTTTGAATACTGCAAACTTCAATACAGTAACACCTCATTTGTGTTCTATGTTCTGCAGACGTCCAGCAGGTGTCAGCACAGAGTCATGAAGAGATTCCCTCCAAGCAGCAGGGGTGGAGCTCCAGTGTGGGACAAAAGAAGCTCCAGCCCACTCCTATAGAAGAAGAAGAAGAGGAGGAACTGTGGGAGCAGCTTCCAAGGTTGGAGGAGGTTAATGACGAAGATGATATAAAGTCAGAACCAGACAGCATCTTTGCTCCACTGTCAGACATGGACCACATGATGTCAGACTCTTCTGATCACAGTGACCACATCCAAAAACCTTTGACGAGTAAAAATGACACTAAAGGTGATACGAGACACCACACTAACAACAAACACTTTGACTGCTCTCAATGTGGGAAATCATTTCGACAGAAGAGTCATTTTACAGTGCACATGAGAATACATACTGGAGAGAAACCTTTTACTTGCTCTGTTTGTAAGAAGAGTTTCCCCAGAAAGCATGACATGACCACACACATGAGAACACACACAGGTGAGAAACCTTTCCCTTGCTCTGTCTGTAAGAAGAGTTTCCCCAGAAAGCATCACGTGACCGCACACATGAGAACACATACTTTAGAGAAACCTTTTAATTGCTCTGTCTGTAAGAAGAGTTTCCCCAGTAAGCCTGATATGACCAGACACATGAGAATACATACTGGAGAGAAACCTTTTGCTTGCTCAGCTTGTGCTAAACGATTCAACACTAAGAATATCATGATATTACACATGAGAACACACACAGGTGAGAGACCTTTCACTTGCTCTGTCTGTAAGAAGAGTTTCCCAAGAAAGCATCACATGACCACACACATGAGAATACATACTGGAGAGAAACCTTTTGCTTGCTCATTTTGTGCTAAACGATTCAACACTAAGTATGAAATGATGTCACACATGAGAACACACACTGGTGAGAAACCATTTAGCTGCACTGTGTGTGATAAAACATTCAGGTCTAAGTTTCAGGTCAGTAAACACAAGTGTGTAACAGTCATGGAAGCTGCAGGGATTTAAAAACACTTAGACAGTGATTGTGCTAAATGTACTTTAAAAACACAGCATGTTTAATATGAATGTATATTTTACGTTGAATGTTCTGCTTCTCATCTTCTACTGTTATATGTTGTCCTGTAATTCCTGTTAAGTTGTGTGCATTTATTAAATATTATTATGCTGCCACATTTTTATTCTATTTTCCCATTGTTAAAGAGAGGTCATCTTATTTTTTAACTTTTATTTATTTTTTCACACATTTTTTCCATTGCATTTTATTGATGTTATTATCCAATTAAAGTCCTACTGAAAGCCACTACTAGCCACCACACAGTCTGATAGTTTATATATCAATGATGAAATATTAACATTGCAACACATGACAATACGGCCGCTTTAGTTTACTAAATTGCAATTTTAAATTTTGCGCCAAAGTGTCGTGTTGAAAACATCACGGTATGATGACACGTATGATGACACGTACGATGACACGTATGATGACACGTATGATGACACGTACGATGACACGTATGAGGACACGTGTGATGACACGTATGATGACACGTATGATGACACGTATGAGGACACGTATGATGACACGTATGATGACACGTATGATGACACATATGATGACACGTATGATGACACGTATGATGACACGTATGATGACACGTATGATGACACGTACGATGACACGTACGATGACACGTACGATTACACGTACGATGACACGTACGATGACACGTGTGATGACACAGATGATGACACAGATGATGACACGTATGAGGACACGTATGATGACACGTATGATGACACGTATGATGACACGTATGATGACACGTATGATGACACGTATGATGAAACGTATGATGACACGTATGATGACACGTATGATGACACGTATGATGACACGTATGATGACACGTATGATGACACGTATGATGACACGTATGATGACACGTATGAGGAGACGTATGAGGACACGTATGATGACGCGTGTGTTTGACGTCTCGGGTTGTAGCGGACATTATTTTTCAGCCTGATCCAAGCTATAATTGGTCTGCTTTAATCGCATAATTACACAGTATTCTGGACATCTGTGTTGCTGAATCTTTTGCAATTTGTTCAATTAATAATGGAGAAGTCAAAGTAGAAAGATGTAGGTGGGAAGCTTTTAGCCTTTAGCCACAAAAACACGGCCGGTGTTTCCTTGTTTAAAATTCCCGAAGGTGAAGCTTTACTATGGAACAGAGCGGTCAAGTCAACATGGATTACGACCAAATGTCAACCGGCAGTTTTCGGTGAGAAAATTGTGGTAATAAGTTTGCTCTTATCAGCGGACATCAGTGGAGCTTCTAGCTACGTGACTTCCCTCAGAGACACTCGCGGTCAACACACCCGTGGCCACACCCCTCTGACTTTCAGGTACTATTTGATCTCACTAAAACACTAGCAACACAATAGGCTGATAAGGGATTTTCCAGAATTATTCTAGTAAATGTGTCTAATAACATCTGAATCGCTCCCACTGCAATCGCCTTTTTTTTTTCTAGTCCTTTACTCTAAATTTCCTCATCCACGAATCTTTCATCGTCGCTCAAATTAATGGGGAAATTGTCACTTTCTCGGTCCGAATCGCTCTTGCTGCTGGTGGCCATGATTGTAAACAATGTTCAGATGTGAGGAGCCCTACAACCCGTGACGTCATGCGCACATCGTCTGCTACTTCCGGTACAGGCAAAGCTTTTTTATTAGTGACCAAAAGTTGCCAACTTTATCGTGGATGTTCTCTACCAAATCCTTTCAGCAAAAATATGGCAATATCGCAAAATGATGAAGTATGACACATAGAATGGAGCTGCTATCCCCGTTTAAATAACATCTCATTTCAGTAGGACTTTAAAAGTATGAATTAATACAATTGTTAACAAAATTTGGACTCTGAGTTCTGACACAGATTCATCATCGTCATCAGAATACCGGACGAAACTTTAACATTATTTTTTTTAATATAAGTGTGACCTCATTATTCCTCGATAATCAGACTAAAATAGAGATTTGAGTACCATATTAGACTGCGGCGCATGTTGCTATCATGTTTTATCAGCCAGGAAGACAGCTTTTGTGTTTACTTTTTTGTCAGATCCAAGTTTTAATGCTCTGCTGAACAAATGAATAACTATGGCTGTCAATATGGAGGATTATATATATATATATATATATATATATATATATATATATATATATATATATATATTTAAGAACAAATTCCCTCCTTAACAGGTAGCAAAATGACTCCACAAAAAGTAAACTAGCAGCAGGACTCAGTAAATATTTTCTTAATTTTAGTTAACTATAAAGAGTAACATCCATCCATTTTCTACCGCTTATTCCCCTTTGGGGTCGTGGGGGGCGCTGGTTCCTATCTCAGCTAAAATCGGGTGGAAGGCGGGGTACACCGTGGACAAGTCGCCACCTCATGGCAGGGCCAACACAGATAGACAGACAACATTCACACACTAGGGACCATTTAGTGTTGCCAATCAACCTATCCCCAGGTGCATGTCTTTGGAGGTGGGAGGGGCTTATCCCCAGGTGCATGTCTTTGGAGGTGGGAGGGGCCTATCCCCAGGTGAATGTCTTTGGAGGTGGGAGGGGCCTATCCCCAGGTGCATGTCTTTGGAGGTGGGAGGGGCCTATCCCCAGGTGCATGTCTTTGGAGGTGGGAGGGGCCTATCCCCAGGTGAATGTCTTTGGAGGTGGGAGGGGCCTGTCCCCAGGTGCATGTCTTTGGAGGTGGGAGGGGCCTATCCCCAGGTGCATGTCTTTGGAGGTGGGAGGGGCCTATCCCCAGGTGTATGTCTTTGGAGGTGGGAGGGGCCTATGCCTAGGTGCATGTCTTTGGAAGTGGGAGGGGCCTATCCCCAGGTGCATGTCTTTGGAAGTGGGAGGGGTCTATCCCCAGGTGCATGTCTTTGCAGGTGGGAGGGGCCTATCCCCAGGTGCATGTCTTTGCAGGTGGGAGGGGCCTATCCCCAGGTGCATGTCTTTGGAGGTGGGAGGGGCCTATCCCCAGGTGCATGTCTTTGGAGGTGGGAGGGGCCTATGCCTAGGTGCATGTCTTTGGAAGTGGGAGGGGTCTATCCCCAGGTGCATGTCTTTGCAGGTGGGAGGGGCCTATCCCCAGGTGCATGTCTTTGGAGGTGGGAGGGGCCTATCCCCAGGTGCATGTCTTTGGAGGTGGGAGGGGCCTATCCCCAGGTGCATGTCTTTGGAGGTGGAAGGAAGGCGGAGTAGCCGGAGGGGAGAACATGCAAACTCCACACAGAAAGATCCCGAGCCCGGGATTGAACCCTGACTACTCAGGACTCTCGTGTTGTGAGGCAGACACACTAAACCCCCTCCCACTGTGAAGCCCTAAAGAGTAACATGACAGTGGAAATTTCACAAGAATTCACCAAAAATCGGATATTGGGAATGATTTCTTAAGATGCAGACGAACGAGGTGGCACTGAGCAGTAAAAAAAGGGATATTTATTGATAAACAAACAAAAACCTAGAGCAACAGGGAACTGTGAAGAAAACAAAACAAACTGCTGAAACCCAGCAAAGCACTCACAGGAAATGTGGAGCAGACGGCGTCCACAAATATGTGTACTAGAGCTAGACATCTAAAAGGATAGTCATCCGTGAACAAAGAATAATGTCGGGACAACGAAGGTAGCAAGAGGATCAATTTAAATAGTCTTGATTGCAAGCAGAAAAAAGGTGAGGGGAAAAGCTCGGGGACAGAAGTGAAGCAGCCTCGGGAAAACACCAACAAAACCGGGAGAGCCACCAAAATAAAAGCACAGGACACGAATTAAAACACTAAACAGCGGAAAACAACGGCCCGGTGTAACCAGATGTGACAAATGAACTGTTAGAAATGAGCTGACAGGCTATATATATATATATATATATATATATATATATATATATATATATATTCATCATACAATTTTTGACTTATTCATCATAGTGTTTTTATAGGTGTTTGGAATATTGAAGTGTGACATATTTGTATTTGTAATTGTTAATAATCCCGAAGATGAGCACCTTTATATGATATACATATTGTTAATAATCCCGAAGATGAGCACCTTTATATGATATACATATTTACTGCTTCACATCTTCTGGACCACTTCAGGAAGTATATTATTATTTACTTTATATATCATTGAACAGTTGTCTTTTATACAATTTTAAAATGTGTGACTTTATGGGTCTTTATAATCCTTTTGTAATAATGATCTTTATTACTGTCTTTTGTAAAATGATGATTGTGTTGTGTTTTATATGTATGTTCCCGGACATTCATGCAATATAAAAGTGAGAGAAAATGACTGAATTGTTGGTTGAAGGATGGTTTTGTTTTTACAAACTTACCCTTGTGGATAAAACAAAAACTCCCATTATTGTGTTTTAAAAAAATGTCATGTTTTTTTTTCTTCTTATTAATATCCCCAAAACAATATCAATATCAATCAATGTTTGGAGTGTCAGACAAAAGCCAATATTGTACATCATCACACAGTGACTTACTTTGCAAACATTCATCAAATAAACTGTTTATTGTGTTTTCTATACAGCAAGTCTTGTCTTCAATTGCAAAACATCCTAAAAATTATTTTAAGTCATCTTTTTCTTAATGAACTCCTTTGCCTTTGGAAGACTGGAAACTTTCAAGTTATGAATATATATGTTTTCTTCCAATAAAGAATAAATGGTCAATAATTTAAAAAGATGATATGCTGTAATTAGAATATTTTGAACGAAAGTCTTTATAATTGTTTAAAATATTCTGTCTATTTGCAGGTCGTACTTAATAAAATCTTCCATTCATCCATCCATTTCCTACCGCTTGTCCCTTTTTGGGGTGGCGGGGGGGTCGCTGGTGCCTATCTCAGCTGCCTTCGGGCAGAAGGCGGGGTACACCATGGACAAGTTGCCACCTCATCACAGGGCCAACACAGATAGACAGACAACATTCACACACTAGGGACCATTCAACCTATCCCCAGGTGCATGTCTTTGGAGGTGGGAGGGGCCTATCCCCAGGTGCATGTCTTTGGAGGTGGGAGGGGCCTATCCCCAGGTGCATGTCTTTGGAGGTGGGAGGGGCCTATCCCCAGGTGCATGTCTTTGGAGGTGGGAGGGGCCTATCCCCAGGTGCATGTCTTTGGAGGTGGGAGGGGCCTATCCCCAGGTGCATGTCTTTGGAGGTGGGAGGGGCCTATCCCCAGGTGCATGTCTTTGGAGGTGGGAGGGGCCTATCCCCAGGTGCATGTCTTTGGAGGTGGGAGGGGCCTATCCCCAGGTGCATGTCTTTGGAGGTGGGAGGGGCCTATCCCCAGGAGCATGTCTTTGGAGGTGGGAGGGGCCTATCCCCAGGTGCATGTCTTGGGAGGTGGGAGGGGCCTATCCCCAGGTGCATGTCTTTGGAGGTGGGAGGGGCCTATCCCCAGGTGCATGTCTTGGGAGGTGGGAGGGGCCTATCCCCAGGTGCATGTCTTGGGAGGTGGGAGGAAGCCGGAGTAGAACCCACGCAGTCACGGGGAGAACATGCAAACTCCACACAGAAAGATGCAGAGCCCGAGATTGAACTCCGGACTACTCAGCACCTGGGTATTGTGAGGCAGACGCACTAACCCCTCTTCCACTGTGCTGTCCTAATAATAAAATATTCAAACTAAAATACATTTCTCAGTCAATAAGTGCATCAGCGACCAAATGCCTTTTTCAAAGCATTGTGTTGTGATCCAGCTTCCGGATCACACATCTAGTCTGTTTGAGTCCTTTTTGTATTGTCCTACTATGTTTTGGACTCTGCCGATCCCGTCTGCTAAGACTTCCTTGTTTTGTATAGTCACCATGACAACTTAATTAGGCCTCCTGCACGCACGCCTGTTTTGAATGATTTGTGTTGTCTTTAAGACCAGCTGCTACCTCACTTCCTCCTGGTTGGTTTGTTGGCTCAGTGCCACATTTATGTCATTTATTTTTCATCCTTGTATGTACTCTGCTAAGTTTTAGCTTAGCTTCGCGCGCTCGGCTCACACTATTATCTGGACTTTGAACTCTACCCTTGCTAACGATTAGCAATTAGCTTTCCGTGCGGTGGCATACCTTTTCTTTTCTCTTTGTCAAGTGTTTTTTTGTATTTTATAATTAAAAGCAGCTCCTACCTTCACTCCTGCTTGCTCCAGTCTTTTGGCATCTAGAGGCCGACACCTCCGTGCATCGCAATGCGCTCCTCACTACGTAACACTTTGCTGCACAAAGATGGATTTATTTCTCATTTTAATATAAGAACAATTCCACAGTGGAGTATTGTGTGTGATGAAGTTGTGTTTGTAAATTAGTTTCCAGTACAACAACAATACTCTAGCCCTGACTGGAGGCAAAAAGCAAGTCTAAATAGCAGCTGGCTGATTGACACCAGGTGTGGCCAGGTGCCAATCAGCCGCAGCTGAGGGGGAACAGTGCTCAGGGAGACAAGCAGGAAACTGAACCAAAATAAGAGCGCTGACAGGAAATAAAAACAAACACAGAGAAAAAAACAAAACATAACTAAACTGTCAGTGACAAACCTGACAGACACATTTATTAAAAAAACAAGACTTCTATCGATATCTGCAGTTGCAGCATTTTGTTAATACAAAGGTGAAAAATGTAACAAAGACGAGCATATATTTAATTGAACTGTTTACAAAAGTCTATAATTAAGAAACTATCGATAGAAGTGTTTCATGCTTGTATAAGAAATCATATTCAACTTCATATATTCCAAAAAATGGGAGAAGGAAGGAGGGATAAGTATATCTGAGGAAGAATGGACAATAAAAAGGAGACATCGATGGACTTGTAGCAGCTCACCCAAGTGGAGAGTTTGGCTGGGAAAGTTTGATTCCAGCTTCTCAGAAGTCTCAGTATGATAACAACTCTCATGCCTGTTGGACACATTGTGGGAATCTAAAGGCAAACCACTAGCATGTTTTGTGGGACTGCTCTGCCAAAAAGGACTATTGGAAAGAGATACACTAAGCTCTACAGGATCTTTTCAAATCACCCCTTGAAAGTAACATTGTGTTTTTCAGACGTGCATCTCAGGATTGGCTGAAAAAAGAGAAATACTGGTTTGTAAAAAGAACATTACCAGGAAATGGATATTAGAGGAGAGCCCAACTTTGAAGAAATGGATGGAAATCACAATGGACATAAACAGCTTTTATTAATCATCAACTAAATAAATGTGCTTCATACTGGGAATACTGGCTCCGTTATGCCACGCCCCATAGGCCTTGATTTGATTTTTTCTGATTCGTGATTAAACTGTTTTTTTTTTTTTAAATGATGACTCCCTATATGTGCATAGTTTTTTTTCTATTTATTTATTTACTAACTGTTCATATTATTTCATTTTGTTATTATTATCTTTATTATTGTTATTATTATTACTTTGGTTAGTGTTTTTTTTTGTTGCTGTTTTACTGTGAGTGTTTTGCTGGATTTCAGCAGTTTTGTTTTCTTCATAGAAAAGTTGCACTGGGTTTTTGTTCTTTTACCAATAAATATCCCTTTTTTTTACTGCGCGGTGCCACCTCGTTCTTCTGCATCTTAAAAATCACTCAAGGATTTTATGTATCATTCCCAATTTACAGTTTTTGGTGAACTCTTGTGAAATATCCATTGTTATGTTTTTCTTTATTGTTAATTAATCAGTAAATTAATAAAATATTGACTTGGTCCTGCTGCTAGTTCACTTTTTGTGCTGTCATTTTGCTACCTGTTAAGGAAATTATTCGTTCTTAAATATATAAATAATCCTCCATATTGGTCGCCATAGTGATTCATTTATTCAGCTGAGCAATAAAACTTGGATCTGACAAAAAAAAACTACACACAAATGCTGTCTTCCTCGCTGATAAAACATGTTAGCAACATGCATCTGCTAGCTCATCATCGCCCCCACTTCTCAGTGTGGCAAGTTGGAGTACTACAAGAGTGCCTCTTGTAGTCAAGTGGGTTGTACTTGTATAGCTCTTTTCCACCTTCAAGGTACTCAAAGCGCTTTGACACTACTTCCACATTCACACACACATTCACACACTGATGGAGGGAGCTGCCATGCAAGGCGCTAACCAGCACCCATCAGGAGCAAGAGTGAAGTGTCTTGCTCAAGGACACAACTGACGTGATGAGGTTGGTTCTAGGTGGGGATTGAACCAGGGACCCTCGGGTTGCTGACCCGGCCACTCCCCCAACTGCGCCAAGCTGTATTTTGATTATGATAATGATGATAGTGATGTATCTGTGCAAGTGAACAATTGGATCCACAAGGGACAACAACCCTTTCCACAGACTACACACACATCATAAACATCAATCTTAGAAGTCTCCAACAATATATTTGAAGAAGACTTTAGGATTAAAAGTGAAGCTGTGAGGTGAAATAAGAACAAATGCAGCAATAAAAACAAGCAACTCCACTCACGATGGCTCTAAAGTTCAGTGATGTGTTGCCAACTTCAGCCTTTTTCTTCTTTGTTGATGTTTTGCAGTAGTTAACATCCATGATGTAACAATGCTGATAATACACAGTAGAAGATGAGAAGCACTACATACAACATCAAATATACATTTATATTAAACATGCTGTGTTTTTAAAGTACATTTAGCACAATCACTGTTTAAGTGTTTTTAAATCCCTGCAGCTTCCATGACTGTTACACACTTGTGTCTACTGACCTGACTCTTAAACCTGAACATCTTAACACACACAGTGCAACTAAACGGTTTCTCTCCAGTGTGTGTTCTCATATGTGATATAATTTCATACTTAGTGTTGAATCGTTTAGCACAAGCTGAGCAGGCAAAAGGTTTCTCTCCAGTGTGTGTTCTCATGTGTCTGGTCATGTGTTGCTTTCTGGAGAAACTCTTCTTGCAAACAGAGCAAGTAAAATGTTTCTCTCCAGTATGTGTTCTCATGTGTGTGTTCATGTTTTTCTTTCTGGAAAAACTCTTCTTACAAACAGAGCAAGTAAAAGGTTTCTCTCCGGTGTGTGTTCTCATGTGTCTGGTAATGTCAAGCTTTCTGGTGAAACTCTTCTTACAAACAGAGCAAGTAAAAGGTTTCTCCCCAGTATGTATTCCCATGTGTCTTGTAAAATGACTCTTGTGTCTAAATGATTTCCCACATTGAGAGCAGTCAAAGTGTTTGTTGTTAGTGTGATGTCTCGTATCACCTTTAGTGTCATTTTTCCTCTCCAAAGGTTTTTGGATGTGGTCACTGTGATCAGAAGAGTCTGACATCATGTGGTCCATGTCTGACAGTGGAGCAAAGATGCTGTCTGGTTCTGACTTTATATCTTCACAATGCTCTCCATCAGCTTCTGTGATGTGTTGACTTACAAGCTCCGCCCCTCTGTTCTCCTCACTTTGACTGTGATGAAGCTGTAAGGACTGAGCTTCATCTTCATCATTAGCCTCCTCCAACCTTTGAGGCTGCTCCCACGGTTCCTCCTCTTCCTCTTTAATGTGGGAGGGGGCCTGTAGCTCCTTCTGTCCCACACTGGAGCTCCACTCCTGCTGCTTGGAGGATATCTCTTCATGACTCTCTGCTGACACCTGCTGGACGTCTGCAGAACATACAACATAAATGAGGTGTTACTGTACAGAAGTTTGTAGTATGTGAGCTAGGCCAAATAGACAGTGATGGGCAACCAACCTGGAAAATGTAGTAAGCTAAGCTACAAGTTACTCTCAATTAAATGTAGCTCAGCCATCTTTAGAGAATTGTAGCAAGCTACACTACACACTACACTGCAAAAGCAGCGTAAAAATACCTATCATCTCAAACAGGTAAATTCCCAAACAAAATGAAAATAGCTAAAGTTGCACCAATTTATAAGACTGGAGACAAACACCAATTTACAAATTATAGACCTGTTTCTTTACTTTCACAATTTTCTAAAAATCATTGAAAAACTGTCCAATAACAGATTAGAGAGTTCATAAACAAACATATAATATTAGGTGAGAACCAAAATGGATACACAGCTAATATTTAAACTTTGTTGGCTGTAATAGAAATGACATAAGAAACTACCAATGGAATAGATAGTAAAACCAAATATGTGGCAGCAGTGTTTATGGATCTACCTAAAGCATTTGACACTATTAATCACAATATTTTAATCAAAAAACTACAACGGTATGGCATCAGAGGTTTGGTCTTAAACCGGATTAGAAGTTATTTAACCAACAGGAAACAATACGTGAAGCTCGGCGAACACACTCCTACAACACTAAATACATCCTGTGGTGTACCTCAGGGATCAATACTAGGACCAAAATTATTCAACCTATATATAAATGACATTTGTTAAGTTATAAAATATTTAAAATTAGTATTATTTGCGGACGATACGACAGTGTTATTTTCAGGAGAGAACAAATAAAAGATAATACAAATAATAGAAAAATGTTTAGATTAAAAAGATGGCTGGACAAAAACAGACTCTTTGAATATCGGTAAAACTAAAATAATGCTATTAGGTAACAGTAGAAGGGAAAGTCAAACACAATTACAAATAGACGGAATAGAAATTAAAAGAGTAAATGAAACCAAATGTGTAGGTATAATGATTGATGATAAATTGAACTGGAAATCTCATGTAAAAAATGTACAACATAAAGTAGCAAGAAGCACATCAATAGTGATGAAGCAAAACATGTTCGGGACCAAACATCCCTTCATATTCTCTACTGCTCACTAGTGTCACCATATCTGAGTTATTGTGCAGAAAAATGGGGAAATAACTACAAAAGTACACTTCATTCATTAACTGTGTTACAAAAAAGATCAGTTAGAATAATACATCATGTTGGATATAGAGAACATTCAAACCCTGTAATCATCCAATCAAAAATACTGAAATTCCACCACATAGTGAATTTGCAAACAGCTAAAATTATACACAAAGCAAACTATAACCTGCTAGCCAAGAATGTACAAAAAATATTCTCAAAAAAAAAGGGGGAAATATAATCTTAAAAAATGCAATTGAAAACATTTGTACAACACTTCAGACCTTCAGTATATCAGGATGTGGAATTAAATGATGGAATGGATTAAGCAAAGCAATAAAAAATGTACTAAAATGATCCACTTCAAGAAACTCTTCAAACTTAAAGTGTTTATAAAGTAGAAAGAAGAACAACCATAATAATAAACATTCTGAATTTATGTCATCCATCCATCTGTTAATTTTCAAGATAATCTTACTCATCTCACCATATGAAATGTAACTTACTTCACCGAGTATTATCTATTTAATTTTATTGTGATTACTTATGGAGTATATTGTCAATAAATTGAGAACAGGAAGTGAACAAAATTTTTATCAACTGTTATGTAAAAGAAAAGGGGTAGGATTAAATAAGCTCTGCTTCTTCCTACTCCTTTTCCAACATGTTGAAAAGACAAACTGGAAATTGTGATGTATCATGTTGTATGTGTGATGTATCATGTTGTATGTGTGATGTATCATGTTGTATGTGTGATGTATCATGTTGTATGTGTGATGTATCATGTTGTATGTGTGATGTATCATGTTGTATGTGTGATGTATCATGTTGTATGCATGCATGTGTGATGTATCATGTTGTATGTGTGATGTATCATGTTGTATGTGTGATGTATCATGTTGTATGTGTGATGTATCATGTTGTATGCATGCATGTGTGATGTATCATGTTGTATGTGTGATGTATCATGTTGTATGTGTGATGTATCATGTTGTATGTGTGATGTATCATGTTGTATGTGTGATGTATCATGTTGTATGTGTGATGTATCATGTTGTATGCATGCATGTGTGATGTATCATGTTGTATGTGTGATGTATCATGTTGTATGTGTGATGTATCATGTTGTATGTGTGATGTATCATGTTGTATGTGTGATGTATCATGTTGTATGTGTGATGTATCATGTTGTATGCATGCATATGTGATGTATCATGTTGTATGTGTGATGTATCATGTTGTATGCATGCATGTGTGATGTATCATGTTGTATGCATGCATGTGTGATGTATCATGTTGTATGTGTGATGTATCATGTTGTATGTGTGATGTATCATGTTGTATGTGTGATGTATCATGTTGTATGCATGCATGTGTGATGTATCATGTTGTATGTGTGATGTATCATGTTGTATGTGTGATGTATCATGTTGTATGTGTGATGTATCATGTTGTATGTGTGATGTATCATGTTGTATGCATGCATATGTGATGTATCATGTTGTATGTGTGATGTATCATGTTGTATGCATGCATGTGTGATGTATCATGTTGTATGCATGCATGTGTGATGTATCATGTTGTATGTGTGATGTATCATGTTGTATGTGTGATGTATCATGTTGTATGTGTGATGTATCATGTTGTATGCATGCATGTGTGATGTATCATGTTGTATGTGTGATGTATCATGTTGTATGCATGCATGTGTGATGTATCATGTTGTATGTGTGATGGTTCATGTTGTATGCATGCATGTGTGATGTATCATGTTGTATGTGTGATGTATCATGTTGTATGCATGCATGTGTGATGTATTATGTTGTATGCATGCATGTGTGATGTATCATGTTGTATGTGTGATGTATCATGTTGTATGTGTGATGTATCATGTTGTATGTGTGATGTATCATGTTGTATGTGTGATGTATCATGTTGTATGTGTGATGTATCATGTTGTATGTGTGATGTATCATGTTGTATGCTTGCATGTTCCAAATAAACTCAAACTCAACTCAACTAATACTTGGTCGATATTCAAGCCACAAAATGCAAATGGAGTATTGTTGGCCATTTTTGGATGGTTAGAGAGGACCTCCCATTGGCTCCATTGCAAGTGCACTTTTATTTACATTTATGGGCTGGGCGATATATGGAATATACTCGATATATTGTGGGTTTGTCTCTTTGCGATATAGAAAATAACTATATCGTTAGTATTGGAGTACACCTTATCACGCAGTTGCTTTTACAGTTGTGGTCAAAATTATTCAACCCCCACACAATTTTGGTGTTTTAGCAAGTTGGACATTTATTCCGTATTTTGTTTTTGGCATATCAAGTAAAGATACATTAAATAGACAAATGCAACTTGAATTACAACATTATATTTTGTAACATACCAAACAGTGTCATTTCTCTTAATATCATGACAATGACAAAATTATTCAATCCCTTGAAGATCATAACTCTTAAGAACAGAATTTGAATAAGGTATTTTCAATCAGGTGTTGAAAACACCTGTATATGTGATTAGAACCATAAGGAGCAACAATTAAACTGATTGAAAAAGACTGTGATGCTCAGCTTCTTGTAGATGGTCAATGGTGTATTTGCAACATGGTGAAGTCCAGGGAGTAGTCAAAGAAGTCAAGAAAGGAGGTCATTTCTCTTCATGAGAAAGGATATGGATATAAGAAAATAGCAAAGACATTACACATTCCAAGAGACACAGTTGGGAGCATCATTTGCAAGTTTAAAGCTAAAGACACAGTGGAAACACTACCTGGGCGTGGTAGAAAGAGGATGCGGTGTGCAACTGCTGTCCGGTATTTGGAGCGTACAGTGGTGAAAATCCCCGGGTAACAGCTGAGGAACTACAACAGGACATTGCAGAGGGGCGAACGCAGGTTTCGTCCCAGACAATAAGGTGCGCACTACAAGATGAAGGCCTCCATGCCAGAACTCCCAGGTGCACACCACTTCTGACTACCAGGCACAAGGAAAAATAGACTCCAGTATGCCAAAAATCATCTGGACAAACCCCAAAGGTTTTGGGAAACTGTTCTATGGAGTGATGAGACAAAAGTGGAACTCTTTGGGCCTATGAATCAATGTTATGTCTGGAAGAGAAAAAATGAAGCTTACAAAGAGAAGAACACCTTGCCTACTGTTAAGCATGGTGGGGGGTCAATCAGGCTCTGGGGCTGTTTCTCTGCCTCAGGTACCGGGAATCTCCAGCGCGTTCAAGGCATTATGAATTCTATTTCCTAGCAGGATATATTAGCTGCAAATGTCATGAAGTCAGTGAGGAAGCTGAGGCTTGGGAGACGTTGGACCTTCCAACAGGACAAGGATCCCAAGCATACCTCCAAATCAACATCAGAGTGGTGGCAGAAGACTCTGGAGTGGCCAGACCTAAATCCTCTAGAAAAGCTGTGGTGGGACTTGAAGAAGGCAGTTGCAGCACACAAGCCCAAGAATATGAATGAACTGGAGGCCTTTGCCCAAGAGGAATGGGCTAAAATACCTGGAGATGCTTGCAAGAAGCTTATGTATCACCTTTGAAGGATGTCAGTACTGTTCTACTAAGTACTAAAGATGCATGGAACTAGGGGCTTGAATCATTTTGTCAATGAGATATTAAGAAAAATGTCCTTTTTTGGTATTTTGTAAAATACAGAGTTACAATTTAAGTTGCATTTGTCTATTTGACACATCTTTATTTGATATGACCATAAACAAAATACAGAATAAATGTCCAACTTGTTAAAACACCAAAATTGTGTGGGGGTTGAATACTTTTGACCACAACTGTAGCTGCAGGCATTACACTACATCCTCTTCTCACTCTTTCTTGTCTCTCCTTCTCACAGAGACATAAAACAAGCGCACCTTTTTACATAGGTCACATACTGTCGCGTGTGCAACGTCATACGCCCTCGCAGAGCAGACAGGTGGCGGCATGGTAAGGTAAGCTGTGGTGCTAATGGAGTGGTGCTAGTGGTAATACAAGAAAAAGAAGGTGCTAATCTGGTAACAAATGAAGGAATAATTAATTCCCAAGAAAAACAGCAGGGAGTCCATCGTCTGGCGGTGGTTTGGCTTCAAGCGGGAAGATGTTGAACAGACAACCGTAATGTGTAAAGTATGCGGCAAAAGTGTTGCTACAAAAAGTAGCAGCACTGCTAATGTGTAGCATCATTTGAAAAGTCACCCGCTAGAGAAAAGTCACCCGCTAGAGAATGAAGAGTGCTTGAAACTCTGCATGTCAACATCTTAGTTTGGTGCCACACCCACAAAATGCCAAAGCAACCATTTCCACATCAACACCATATGAAAAAAATAGTCAACAACAGAAGGAGATAACGTCCGCAGGAACCTACCACATAGCGAAGGACATACACTATTTGATTTCCTATTTTGACCCGGCAGTAATTCAAGGCAGGCGCATACTATATGCCCTGCGGCAATTCAAGGAAATACGGTAAATCAACCGTTGTGTCTTTCATAATGATTGTGAACGATAGAAAAATTCCCCAAAAATGTGTGGTTCCCCTCTAAATTCTAGTGACTAGATCTAAGACTTGAGGTGTATGAACATGAAGTGATGAAGGACAAAGGTCTTGTAAGACAAAGTGAAGAGTCCAGCTGTGATGGATTGAATGCCCTGAGAATAAAATGTTGTGCTTACTTGGACTGTGATGAAGCTGTGAGGACTCAGCTGCTTTGTCTTCATGCTCTTCAGTCTTCACAGAGACAACAGTCAGTGGAAACTTGCTGACATTAGCCTCCTCCTGTCCTAGAAGACACTCTCCCTCCTGGCTGATCCACACTTCCTCCTCTTCCTCTTTAATGTGGGGGGGCTGTGGATCCTCCTCTTCCTCTTTCATGTGAGGGGGCTGCTGGACGTCTGTTGGGTAAATAAGTAAATAAAATGAATAGAGAATAGAAAAAGTTTTGGACTGACACTGTTAACACAATGACATTATTTGTGGTCTTTTGTGTGTTGTGTTAAAAGTAAGTAGCAAAAGAACCAATAAAAACATGTGAAATACCTATTTGTTTCCTAAATTAATTCAAAAGTGGTACAGTGAGTACAAAAACAGACTTGGAAATGTGATGATTCTTCTTCGGCATGGTAATGCCAGTGTGGTTCTTCCAAGGATGCGTCGAAGCAGAACACAACAAAGGTATGATATAAATGGATCTATTAAATAATAAAAAGGCTAGGAACAAAAACACTGGTGTAAAGAGAATGCAAACAAAAGACGCTAGCAAAAACACGTTTTACTATGTGCCGTTTTATGGAGTATCTCCATCAACAATTCCTCTTTTTCTCCTTTGCCCCCCCCTCTCCCTTGTGGAGGGTTTGAGCTGGGGGGGGGGGGGGGGGGGGGGTCCGGTGGCCACGGATAAAGTACTGGCTGTCTAGAGTCGGGACCCAGGATGGACCGCTCGTCCAGAGTCGGGACCCAGGATGGACCGCTTGCCTGTGTATCGGTTGGGGTCATCTCTGCCTTGCTGATCCGCCTCCGCTTGGGATGGTTTCCTGCTGGCTCCACTTTGGACGGGACTCTCGCTACTATATTGGATCCACTTCGGACTGGACTCTCGCTACTATATTGGATCCACTTCGGACTGGACTCTCCCGGTTATGTTAGATCCACTATGGATTGGACTTTCACAATATCATGTTAGACCCACTCGACATCCATTCCTTTCGGTCCTCTCCAAGGTTTCTCATAGTCATCATTGTCACCGACGTCCCATTGGGTGTGAGTTTTTCCTTGCCCTTATGTGGGCTCTACCGAGGATGTCGTTGTGGTTTGTGCAGCCCTTTGAGACACTTGTTATTTAGGGCTGTATAAATAAACATTGATTGATTGATTTAGGAATTGGAGACCATCTATGACTCGCTGAAGGAAATTCAGTCACCTTTATGTTCTTTTAATAAATCAAGTGTTGACTCCTTTGGTTATTGAAAATAAATGTTTACATTTACTTATTATTGCATGTAAGTCAGAATCAGGAAGTGAATTTATGAGATTTGATGACAGTATAAAATGTATTTGGTGAGTGTGTGAGCTTAGTGTAAACATGTTGATACAGGTTTACATCTTCTTGGGGACTGGAACACAGATATGTCCTGAAAGGATGCACCCATTTTTAAAACCTTCACTAAGCTGTGCCACCAACATTGTCTCACTTAGCTCATTAAGCAGACTACCAGGGTGAGTGAGTCCTTTTAAACCTTCATAGACCTCCTTGTTACTTCTGACCGGTCTAAGATCACCACAAGTGGAACTACTGTATGAGGCTAATGTGATCATTCCATCATGTTCTGTACCTGTAAAGAATATAGAACCGAGGCTGACAACCACAAAACCAGCAAAGCTACAATCCTCAAGACCTAGACTAGCAAGACTTTCAATGACAAACTGACAAATTAAGACTCGCTCCGTACTTGCAAGTACACAGGTCTTTGGGTCAATTCCTAACCTTAAAAAAGTAAATAACTTCACAGTCAAAGTGGGTGACAATATTATAACAAACAAAAATTAGATTAACTTTCTTGGCTGCATCCCAGAGACTAATCTCTCCAGTGAAAAAATGACTACTCAGGTAGTGCAAGAATCAACCGACAAATTCTGTTCTTACTAGTGTTGTCCCGATACCAATATTTTGGTACCAAAAAAAAAAGGGACCACAAAAAAGTGTATTATTGGCTTTTTTTAAATAAAAAAATATTAGGGTACATTAAACATGTTTCTTATTGCAAGTTTGTCCTTAAATAAAATAGTCAACATGCAAGACAACTTGTCTTTTAGGAGTAAGTAAACGAACAAAAGCTCCTGATTTAGTCTGTTGGCATATGCAGTAACATATTGTGTCATTTATATTCTATTATTTTGTCAAAATTATTAAGGACTAGTAGTAAAAAAAGGATTATCAATCTACTTGTTCATTTACTGTTAATATCTGGTTATTTTCTGTTAAAACATGTTCTATCTACACTTCTGTTAATATGTAATAATAATTTATTTTTCTGTTGTTTGGATACTTTACATTAGTTTTGGATAATACCACAAATTTGGGTATAAATCTGATACCAACAAGTTACAGGATCATACATTGGTCATATTCAAAGTCCTCATGTGTCCAGGGACACATGAACACAGAACTCAGGACATATATCCTGAGTTTATAAACATAATATAAACAAATGAAAATAAAAAAACGAAAGAAGATGTGATGGCAAAACATTTTGATGTAATCATAGAAGTAGTACTTTTTAGAGGCGGTATAGTACCGAATATGATTAATGCAGTTGAGATAGGCTCCAACACCCCCCGCAACCCCAAAAGTGACAAGCAGTAGGAAATGGATGGACGGATAGTACTGTATCATGGTACTATACCAATACCGGTATACTGTACAACCTTACTTCTTACATCGTAGGATCACACCGCTGGTGGGTAGAAATACACTTAAGACTCTAACACAAGCACTCATTTAACCCCACTTTGACTAGAGAGTTCATGTTTGATACCGTGACGCCTTAAAAGCCCTGAAAAACAAACTCCAGACAGCTCAAAACAAAATGATTGAACTTCTACTCAACCGTCCATCTCGGGCTCACCTTTCCACCAACTATTTCCTTAACATGGGGAGGCTCTTGGTGGCCGACAGAGAACATCTTCTTGCAGTTGGTCTGGTGTAGAAGATACACCATACCACTAAAATACCCATGTACCTGTCTAGATACTTCAAAATATATTCACCATTATAACACCAGAGGTAGTTGTACACATCACATTCAACCCAGATTTCACTCCAAAAAAAGGTTCTAATTAGTTTGCCTGCTACATCACCAACATGTGGAAGTCCCCATCAAAAAGAAAACATATCACATGTTGCGGCTACTCATAACTGGGAATATACAAAGCCTTTTACCTATTGAAATTATATTCCATTCACTTTCTTGCAGTATTTGTGTCTACTTTCTACACAGTACTGTGTTATGAGTTAAAAAATACTTCAACAAAATCAAGCTCAAACTTTCTTGTAGCAGTGAATATGTACCGTGATGAAAGTCTACCCTTTCCTATTCAGACTTCTCACAACTCCTTCAATCAATCAATCACACATTGTTACAAACTGAGAGGAACATCAACCTCAAACTGTCTCCTTTTCATGAAGAATCTAAATCCAAGCATTGCATCATCCCCACAAGACCAAGCATCTTCCTATTGAAGAAAAGAGTTGATAATGAAATATAAAGTTAGTAGAGATGTGAGAGTAAGAAGTCAACAAACCTCTTCTGTGTAACACAACTTGATGTTTCTTGAAAACAGCGTCCAGTAGTTGATGTTGTCGCTCCTTCTCCTCTTTTGTTGGACAAAGTTCCTCCTCATACTTTACTATGGCTCTTTGGCACATTTTCAAACAATCAAACCACTTGACACTCACATTTGATCTCTACTTAGCGATGTGTTGATAACGTCCGCGTCTCTTTGTTAGCAGCTAACAAGCTAAGCTAACTAGCGAGCTAAGCTAACTAACAAGCAAAGATAGCACGAGAAGCGGCACAGTGCTTCTAGCGCATCGAGACGACTTTATCCTTAAATAAAGAATCAAAGATATATTTTATGCGCCTTAAATGTTTCAAACTGGATAACAAATAATAAGACTGACTTATTAGCGTCTTGCTCACTTCTTTCTCCTTCGATGTGCTTTCACGACAGTTGGCACATTTGACGTTACAGAGCAGTGCTGCTCTCCGTTTACCCCGGAAGCTGGGAATGACGTCACAGCCGAGTGGACGACGAGGTAGCTCTATATAAGATATTGCCTGCTGTCACTGTTACCATGCTTTTATAACCTGTAATATTTATTTGAACAACAATGTGATACAAAAGAGTGTCTTTTTTTTCAAAAATAAATTGAATGTATATCAGACAAAGCTTTAATGTTGGGGTTCAGTGGCGCCCCCGTGCGACATTCATTGCAATGACAAGAGTGAAGGTGCTAGAAATTGTAGCCATACTACTGCCTGATTTTTTAAATCTAGCCTTCCACATCTTTTATTGTTGTTCCATTTTACTCGCAGGTGCTAAATTTTTATGTAAAAAAAACACATGAATAAAACATTCAGATATTACAGAACGTGATGTCGCAGGAGCTCTGTCATCCATCCATCCATCCATCCATCATCTTCTGCTTATCCGAGGTCGGGTCGCGGGGGCAGCAGCCTAAGCAGGGAAGCCCAGACTTTCCTATCTCCAGCCACTTCGTCCAGCTCTTCCCGGGGGATCCCGAGGCGTTCCCAGGCCAGCCGGGAGACATAGTCTTCCCAACGTGTCCTGGGTCTTCCCCGTGGCCTCCTACCAGCTGGACGTGCCCTAAACACATCCCTAGGGAGGCGTTCGGGTGGCATCCTGACCAGATGCCCGAACCACCTCATCTGGCTCCTCTCCATGTAGAGGAGCAGCGGCTTTACGTCATTAAAACAAATCGTAAATCCAGGAAGTGACGTGCACTTTGCGCATGTGTGGATTTATCGTGTCGTGAATTAATTTCAATTTTTAAAAAGTGTGAAACATTTGTTCTAACACACAAAAGTCTCTTTCTTACGTTAAATCCAAATTCTCACATTGTGTTAATGATTTGAATTTATTAATTCAATCTTGGAAGATTGTACAAAATAGAAAAAGCCCTCAAAGTACTATATTTATTGGAATTATTTAAGTGGTTTTAAATAAGCACGTGTAAGTTTATTATTTATTTATATATTTTAGTCTTTTTCAAATGGTCTCTCATATTTACTTTTATTTGAACAGGTTTTGTCTGTAGGAGGATTGGATTTAATGTGATGTTTGAAAATATTGAAAAAACATTGACTCGTATTGTATTGAAAGTACCTTAATGTGTCTAAACATTGTTTATGTATGTTTAATTGTTCAATAAAAAATAATATACATACTCAGAAGCAAAACTTTAAAAAATAGTAACAAAAATGAGCAGAAGCATTTCAATCATAAGAAGAAGTGTCTATATTTGAACTAACACAACTACGAAGCAAGTTATACAATCCCTTGTATTGTCACATCTTGACTCCTGCCCAGCAATCTGCTCTAATGCATCTAAACAAGATCAAAATCAAATCCAGCTTACCCAAAACCGAGCTGCCAGACTAGCTCTCCATTGCTCATTTAGGACCGGCGTTGAGATCATGCATCATCAATTGTGTCGGATGACAGTTGCTGAAAGACTAGCGTGTAGTTTGATTCTATTTTTAAAAAACATCTTTACATACCATAAACCTGTCACACCGCGGTGAGTGAAGTCTTGTCTTGGTTTTTCAGTCTTGTGATTTACATGTTTTATTTTGAAAAGCAATCCTCTTGTTTGAGATCACAGGCCCTTCCTCTTGTGTCACCAGTCTGACGTCATCCCTGACCCTTGATTGTTCTCACCTGTTTCCCATGATACTCATATCCTATTTAAGCTCATGCCTTGTCTTGTCCTGGGCCAGATCGACTCATTCTTACGCGTCTTTCTAGCGTCCGTGCCCATGTCTATGTCTATGTCTATGTCTATGTCTATGTCTATGTCTATGTCTATGTCTATGTCTATGTCTATATCCTTGTCTTGCCTTTTTTCCTGGTTTTCTTCTTTGGATCGAGAAATCATTTTTGCTGTAGTTTTGAGTTAACTTTTTCCTCCTTCGAGCGCCCTCTGTTATCCTTTGTCAACCTAATTGGTGAGTTTTTGTGTTTTCTAAAGTCCGTTTTTTGCCTCATTGATTGAGTGATTTTTTTGTTTATCCATATTTAGTGGACATATATAGTTCCTTTTGTTTTTCCCACCTGTTGGAGCGCTTTATGTTATTCTTACATTTAATACGCCCTTTTTGTTAGTTTATTCTCTTGTTAGTTACTTACTCCTATTTTTTGGAGTGATTTTGATTGACCTTTTTTCGGAATGATATTCCGCGTAATTATTGTTTATTCTTGCGAAATACTTTTTGCTCTGGAGGTAAAAAGTCATTTCAAAATAAAAGCTTTATTTTGGAACTTCCTCTCTGCATCTGGGTCCTCTCCTTATTCCGAGTCCTGACAGTACGATCTGGCCAGTATGGACCCAGCAGAGACAGGACAGTTTTCCGCTGCTGTTCAAGATCAAGAAAACTGACTCTCTCGCCAAGAGGAATTCCAGACGGCCATGGCCGAACATATGGCTGGTTTAACCACCCAACTGCAGGAGATGACTCTGCGACTTCCACAGCCCACCACGCCGGCTCCCGTACCTGCCCACCCACTGCCTACGTCATTCACTGGCGCCGGAAGTAAAGTGGCACCACCAACATCCTATTCAGGTGAAAGGGGACAATGTAAAGCCTTCATTATAGACTCTTCTATTCACTTTGAGTTCAATCCTGACGCCTTACCCAGAGATTTCTATTCACTTTGAGTTCAATCCTGACGCCTTACCCAGAGAGCGAGCGAAGATCGCCTTCATGATCTCCCACTTGACCGGAAGAGCCAAGACCTGGGCTTCCGCCTAGCGGGGCCGTAATTCAGCTGTTTGCACCTCTCTCACCGAGTTCTAGAAAGCATTACAAATGACATTCGACCCCATTTCCGACCACCGAGAGAAGGCACAGGAGCTGAGCAGACTGAGACAAGGCCAAAACAATGTTTGTGATTCTGCCAATCGATTCCGCATGTTGTCGGCGGAGAGTGGATGGAAGGACGCAGCGCTTTATGACACTTTTTTGAAAGGGCTGTCCGCACCGATTCAACATTCACTCGTTCCACTAGACTTACCTGCAAGTTTAGACGGACTTATTGCGCTCGCCATCCGCACCGACAACAGTATTCAACAAGTTAAGCGACATCGGAGTGGAAGAAGCACAACTACGGGAGCCGCGGCATATTCACAAAGCCGTCAAGGACCGGACTTCTACCACACCTTTCCCGAACCAATTCGGCCAATTTTCTGGACGGAAAATGAAGTAGCCATGCAGAAGAGCATGGCTCACGCAGGAAGAACGTCAGAAGAGACAGCTAGAGGGAAGATGTTTTTACTGCAGGGAGCCGGGCCATCTCGTCGCCACCTGTCCTGCTAAAAGAACCACTGGAGTGAGTCAACAAGCCGTTTCGGCTCCCATTACGCGTACCCTCAGCAAAATCCAGGTAAAACATCACACTATCACAGACATTGGGGCGCTCATTGACTCAGGGGCGGTCGAGAGTTTAATAGACTGGTCGCTGGCAGCTAAATTGGGAATTAAATCTGAACCATTAGCTCGACCCATCAGAGCTAGAGCTCTGGACGGGAAGGAACTTTTTGTTATAAGCCACGCCACAGAACCCATCCACTTATGCATAAAAGACCATGAAGAAACCATCCGCTTGTATCTGTTCAAAACCTCATCACACTCCTTGATTTCGGGACTATTGTGGCTCTATCAACACAATCCACAGATTAATTGGAGAACAGGCAAAATTAAGGCATGGGGAAAAGATTGTAAAAATGACTGTTTAATCAGCTCCGCACAAGATAAAGGTGAAGCTCAACTCAACTTATTTTCTGCAAACCCCACCACAGAATCAGAGTACCCAGACCTGAACCCAGTACCCCCATGCTACCACCAGCTTCGGGAAGTCTTCAACAAGACCAAAGCCATGTCTCTTCCTCCACACCGACCATTTGATTGTGCCATTGACTTGATCCCAGGATCCACCATACCTAAATGTCGCCTTTATCCAGTGTCAAGTCCTGAAAGGTCGGCCATGAAGGAATACCTCACAGCCTCATTGAAAGCGAGGCTGATCCGCCCCTCCTCATCGCCAGCGGGAGCCGGATTCTTCTTTGTGGCCAAAAAGGATGGATCCTTACAGCCCACTCAACAACATCACCATAAAGAACCGGTACCCCCTTTCTCTCATGACATCAGTTTTTGATCAACTCCAACAAGCACAAATATTCACAAAACTTGATCTTCGTAATACCTACCATCTGATCCGCATAAGGGAAGGAGATGAGTGGAAAACTGGATTTAAAACTCCCACAGGACATTATGAATATCTGGTCATGCCATTCAGACTTACCAATTTACCCGCAGTATTCCAAACCACGATTAATGATGTACTCAGAGACTTTCTAGATCATTTTGTGTATGTATATCTTGATGACATTTTGATTCACCGTATTTCCTTGAATTGCCGCAGGGTATATAGTATGCGCCTGCCTTGAATTACTGCCGGGTCAAACTTGCTTCCTAAAATAATTAGCGCATGCTTAGTATTACCGCCTGGTCACACTCGTGACGTCACGAGTGACACTTCCCATGTCATCATTTTCGAAATGGAGGAGGCTGATTTCAATACCGGTCATTTGAAATCGCATAATGGGAAGAAGATTAAGAGCTATTCAGTAGGATTTAAGGTCTAAGCTTACATCACACTCAAATTTTTACTGCATACCTTTGGTAAGCGCAGGAGTGAGAAGAGGTTTTAAATTCATTAGCGCCCCGGCGGCAATTCAAGGAAATACGGTACCCACCTGATATCGAATCTCACAAGGTGCGTGTTACTAGGGTTCTTAGAGTATTGGAAAACCAACTTTATGTGAAAGCAGAAAAAACTGAATTTCATGTTAACACGATTTCATTTTTGGGTTTCATAGTAGCTCCAGGAAAAGTTCAGATGGACCCGGCTAAGATTAGTGCTGTTACTGACTGGCCCGCTCCTGATAGTCTTAAGAAGGTCCAGCAGTTCTTAGGTTTTGCCAATTTCTATAGACGATTTATTAGAGGTTTTAGTGCTATAGCTGCTCCTCTCCATGCTCTCACCTCTACACAGGTAAAATTCTGGTGGACTCCAGAAGCTGAAACAGCTTTCCAGAACCTAAAAAAGCGCTTCACGTCAGCCCCAATCCTCACCAAGCCAGACCCGTAAGGTCAGTTTGTGGTAGAGGTGGATGCCTCAAATGAAGGAGTCGGAGCCGTTTTGTCCCAACGTTCATAGTAGGATGGCAAGGTGCATCCCGGCGCCTTTCTGTCCAAACGCCTATCCAAAGCAGAGAGGAACTATGACATCGCTAATCGTGAGTTGCTAGCGGTCAAACTCGCCCCTGAGGAGTGGAGACACTGACTTGAGGGAGCCGGTCTTCCGTTCATTGTCTGGACAGACCATAATAATTTGGAATACATAAAGAAAGCTAAGAGACTTAATTCTCGCCAGGTCAGGTGGGCACTCTTTTTTAACCGCTTCTCTTTTTCTATCTCTTACAGGTCGGGGTCCCAAAACGTCAAGTCAGACATCCTGTCTCGATGCTTCGAGCCCGAGCCTGTTGCCAAGGAACCAGAAAATATCCTTCCACTGTCCTGTGTGGTTGGATTGGTTACCTGGCAAATAGAAGATGAGGTGAAGCAGGCAAATGGTGAAACCCCCGCCACTTAGAGATTGTCCAGGTAATCGCTTGTTTGTTCCAACTGGACTACGTTCACAGGTGATCCATTGGGCTCACACCTCCCTGCTGTCATGCCACCCGGGAGTGCGGAGGACGATGTCCGTCATCTCCTAGCGATTTTGGTGGCCATCCATGGAACCGGAGGTTAGGGAGTACGTGGAGGCATGTTCGGTCTGCGCTCGAAACAAGACATCATCCAGATCTTGTATGAAACTGTTGCAGCCACCACCTATTCCCTCCAGACCGTGGTCCGACATCTCCATGGACTTCGTCACGGGGTTCCCGGTATCTCAAGGTAACACTACTATTCTGACAGTGCTGGATCGTTTCACTAAGATGGTGAGATTCATTGCCTTGCCTAAGCTGCCCTCCGCCAAGCAGACGGCAGAGATTATGATGAACAATGTCTTTAAAATTCATGGCTTCCCTAAAGACATTGACTCCGACCGTGGGCCCCAGTTTGTGTCACGGTTCTGGAGGGATTTCTGCAGGCTCATCGGAGCTAAGGCCAGCTTGACCTCAGGCTATCATCTAGAAGCCAACGGCCAGACTGAACGCCTGAACGCAGCTACTGGAAACCAACCTCCAGTGTCTGGTATCCCAGAATCCCTTAACAAGGAGCAAACACCTGGTCTGGGTCGAGTATGCTCACAATGCACTACCTTCATCTGCCACAGGATTTTCCTCATTCAAAACTGCTTATGGTTTCCAACCTCCAGTCTTTCCAGACAATGAGCTGGAAGTATCGGTTCCCTCCGGACATGCCTTGGTCCAACGCTGTCGCCACATCTGGAAAGCCGCTCGTCAAGTCCTAATCCGACAAAGAGACCGGATGAAAAGAACAGTGGATCGCAAGAGAAAACCCGCTCCTGCATATGGTTCTGGACAGAAAGTCTGGCTGTCCACTAAAGACTTACGACTCAAAGTATCCTCCAAGAAGTTAGCACAAAGGTTCGTGGGTCCATATTCTATCACCAAGGTCATCGGACCATCTTCTGTAAAACCACGTCTGCCTCGGTCCCTGCGAGTATATCCTACCTTCCACGTCAGTAAAGTGAAACCTGTCAAGGAAAGCCCGCTTGTTCCAGCCACCACACCCCAAATTGTTAGCAGTTCGGAGCAGGGGCCGGGGCAAACAGTACCTTGTGGACTGGGAAGGGTACGGACCGGAAGAAAGACAGCGGGTGCCTTCCCGGCAATTGTGGATGCTTCTCTTATTAAGGACTTTCACAAGAAAGTGGGCTGTCAGGAGTCGGCCTTAAAGGGAGGGGTACTGTCACACCGCGGTGAGGGATGTTTTGTCTGGGTTTTTCAGTCTTGTGATTTACATGTGTTATTTTGAAAAGCAATCCTCTTGTTTCAGATCACAGGCCCTTCCTCTTGTGTCATCAGTCTGACGTCATCCCTGACCCTTGATTGTTCCCACCTGTTTCCCATTAACCCTCATATCCTATTTAAGCTCATGCCTCCTCTTGTCCTGGGCCAGATCGTCTCGTTCTTACGTGTCTTTCTAGCGTCCATGTCTATATCCTTGTCTTGCCGTTTTTCCTGGTTTTCCTCTTTAGATCGAGAAATTATTTTTGCAGTAATTTTGAGTTAACTTTTTCCTCTTTCGAGCACCCTCTGTTATCCTTCGTCTACCTAATTGGTGAGTTTTTGTGTTTTTCTAAATTCCGTTTTTTGCCTCATTGAGTGATTTTTTGCTTATTCATATTTAGTGTACATATATAGTTCTTTTGTTTTTTCGTCCTATTGGAGCGCTTTGTTATTCTTACATTTAATACGCCCTTTTTGTTAGCTTATTCTCTAGTTAGTTACTTTTTTTTTGGAGTGATTTTCATTTACCCTTTTTCGGAATTATTTTTTGCGTAATTATTGTTTATTCTTGCGAAATACTTTTTACTCTGGAGGTTAAATGTCATTTTCAAAATAAAAGCTATATTTTGGAACTTCCTCTCTGCATCTGGGTCCTCTCCTTATTCCGAGTCCTGACGGAGGCAGCGCGGTGAGACAAGGGTTGGAGCGTGTGCTTCACAATACGAAGGTCCTGATTTGGATTTTGGTCTGGTGATCTTCCTGTGTGGAATTTGTTCTCCCTGTGACTGCGTGGGTTCCCTCCGGCTTCCTCCTAGCTCCAAAGACATGCACCTGGGGATAGGTTGACACTTAATTGTGTGACTGTTGTCTATCTGTGTTGGCCCTAGGGCTGGGCGATATATCGATATACTCGATGTATCACGGGTTTGTCTCTGTGCGATACAGAAAAAGACTATATGGTGATATTTGAGTTGCTTTTAGCTGCGGGCAATGTTCCCTCTAATTTTTCATGTGTGTGAGCAAACTCATAAAGTCGCTGAGCATTCAGTGGAGCGCATGTGAGCAACATCAGACGTGCACACAGCGTCACACCTGTCCCAAACCTGACATCATAATCTTTTATTCAAATCATTTTCTGATATAAGTGATGTTGCCCCCTTACAATGACAATGACAAAAAAAAAACATGTTTTTCATGAACTACGAGCTAGTATTGTCTGTCTGGCTGCGGGTCCTGCCTTTAAAAGAAATGTTACCCCTTTTCAGAGATTACATTTAGTTCCTGTAACTTTCTGTCCGTAAAATACATCTTTTTATCAGCATTTATGAAATCTAGTGACAATATTTCATGAATAATATCCTTAGATTAACATTCTTAATAAATGGCAGTAAAATAAGCACACATCTGATTGAGGAGTCAGAGTGTTACAACCTGGCATTTACACCTGGTGTGGCGTTGGGGTTGTCCGACTTTTTGTGTGGCCATAAACGCAACACTGGCTAAGTGCCATGAGTGCGTGTGTTGGTGCAGGTGAGAGAGCGAGTCGCTTCTGTTGAAACCACGGATGACAAAGTTGGTTTAAGCCTGGTTTGTATGGCAGAAAATGACCAATTTTCATAGATAAAAGTTTTTTTTTAACTCATGTTTTTGCTGTGGTTACAAACAGTTTTGCTCAATAAAGTGATTAATGGAATTTCTGTCCGTAAAGTGTCTCGACAAACGATAATTGAACTGTGTTGACAAAGATTGTTTTATTCATCGGGGCCACTCTTGTTGTCACCTGTCACTCATAGTCACAGGTGGGTAGTAACGCGCTACATTTACTCCGTTACATCTACTTGACTAACTTTTGGGATTAAATGTACTTCTAAGAGTACTTTTAATGCAACATACTTTTACTTGAGTATATTTATAGAGAAGAAACACTACTTTTACTCCACTCCATTTATCTACATTCTGCTCGCTACTCATTCTGATTTTTATCAATCTGTTATTGCACGCTTTGTTTGTTTTGTTTTGTCAGACAGACCTTCAAAGTAGGATCTATCACATGCCTGCGTTTTACCAATCAAATGCAGTCATTGGTCACGTTTGACTCCGTTTCACCGATCAAATGTAGTCACTGGTGGTGACGTTTGACTCCGTTTAACCAATCAAATGCAGTCACTGGTGACGTTTGACTCCGTTTAACCAATCAAATGCAGTCACTGGTGACGTTTGACTCCGTTTAACCAATCAAATGCAGTCAATGGTGACGTTTGACTCCGTTTAACCAATCAAACAGAGCCAGGCGGTCACATGATTAACTGCACACTTTTTTTTAATAAACCTTTATTTATAAATTTCAACATTTACAAACAGTTGAAAATAATAATCCAAATAAGTATAAAAAAAAGTATAAAACAGTATAAAAAACATACAAAATAGTGCCAGGGGGTTGTAAATTCAAAGTAACTAAAATAGAATGCATATATATATATATATATATATATATATATATATATATATGTATGTATATATATATATATATATATGTATATATGTATGTATATATATATGTATGTATATACATGTATATATGTATATATATAAAATAAACAAAGTTCAAAGCCATAGGCCCACTGAATCTCAGTAAAAAACTTTAATTTGGAAAAACAGCATCATGGTTTTCACAGCTTTTTGCTTGTTAGAGGTAGACTGTTTTAATGTAGAGTTCTAAATATTTTTTAAAGGCACAAAAAACAGGTCGGTTATTGAGAAACTTCCATTTATGAATATAAAACTTAGCCAATAGTATAATGAGGTTGCAAAGGTCAAATTAATTTCCAATTTTTTTTCAATACAGTGTAAAACTAAATATATATTATTTAATATATATTATTGTTTTAGTTGCTTAAGAGATATTCCTGGCTCTGAATTTGTTCATTGCTACTTTTATGTTTTTGTTCATTACTTGTTGCTGTCATCGTTAAAGGAACAGGTTACTTATCACTTACTCAGTACTTGAGTAGTTTTTTCACAACATACTTTTTACTTTTACTCAAGTAAATATTTGGATGACTACTCCTTACTTTTACTTGAGTAATACATCTGTAAAGTAACAGTACTCTTACTTGAGTACAATTTCTGGCTACTTTACCCACCTCTGCTCTTAGAGTTGCATTTCAAAAATCATACAGAATAAATTATAATGTGTTTATTTTGTTTAAAGTTCAGATGGGATTTTTGATTTTCTGCGTGGCAATAATTTGCTGTGCACAGAGGACGCGTGAGCAGTGCACAATTGCACAGGCGCGCACCTTGGCTGCGGGCATTACACTACATCCTCTTCTCACTCTTACACTACATCCTCTTCTCACTCTTACACTACATCCTCTTCTCACTCTTACACTACATCCTCTTCTCACTCTTACACTACATCCTCTTCTCACTCTTACACTACATCCTCTTCTCACTCTTACACTACATCCTCTTCTCACTCTTACACTACATCCTCTTCTCACTCTTGTCTCTCCTTCTCACAGAGACATAAAACATTACACTACATCCTCTTCTCACTCTTTCTTGTCTCTCCTTCTCACAGAGACATAAAACATTACAATACATCCTCTTCTCACTCTTTCTTGTCTCTCCTTCTCACAGAGACATAAAACATTACACTACATCCTCTTCTCACTCTTTCTTGTCTCTCCTTCTCACAGAGACATAAAACATTACACTACATCCTCTTCTCACTCTTTCTTGTCTCTCCTTCTCACAGAGACATAAAACATTACACTACATCCTCTTCTCACTCTTGTCTCTCCTTCTCACAGAGACATAAAACATTACACTACATCCTCTTCTCACTCTTTCTTGTCTCTCCTTCTCACAGAGACATAAAACATTACACTACATCCTCTTCTCACTCTTTCTTGTCTCTCCTTCTCACAGAGACATAAAACAAGCGCACCTTCTGACATAGGTCACATACTGTCACGTGTGCAACGTCACACGCTCCCACGGAGCAGACAGGTAGCGACAGGGTAACGTTAGCTGTGATGCTAACATAGCGGTGCGAGTGGTAATACGAGAGAGAGAGAAGGTGCGAATCTGGTAACAATTGGAGGAAGAATTAATTCCCAAGAAAAACAGCACAGGATCCATCGTCCGGCGGTGGTTTGGCTTCAGGCGGGAAAATGTTCAACATTTATGCAGCAAAAGTGTTGCTGCAAAAAGTAGCAGCACTGCTAATGTAGCATCATTTGAAAAGTCACCCACTGGAGAATGAGGAGTGCTTAAAGCTCTGCATCAACATCTCCGGCCGGTGCCACACCAACAAAAGGCCTAAGCAACTATTTCCACATCAAACAAACTCAACTACAGAAGGAGATAACGTCCGCAGGAACCTATTATGCAGCACATTTTTATCTGACACTTATTGAAATATCTTGTGTGACATCATGCACAAAAGTGCACTTTATTTGTTTGAAACCATTAGTCACGTTCTATACAAAAAGTACACTTTAATTTAATGTTGTTTTGATATGTCATCTTAGTGACATCATGCACAAAAGTGGACTTTGTTTTAAACTATTGTAGTGGTGTTCTGTACAAAAGGTACACTTTAATTTAATGTTGTTTTGATATGTCATCTTAGTGACATCATGCACAAAAGTGGACTTTGTTTTAAACTATTGTAGTGGTGTTCTGTACAAAAGGTACACTTTGATTTAGTGTTGTTTTGATACGTTATCTTAGTGACATCATGCACAAAAGTGGACTTTATTTGTTTTAAACTATTGTAGTGGTGTTCTGTACAAAAAGTATAGTTTAATTTAGTGTTGTTTTGATAAGTCATCTTAGTGACATCATGCACAAAAGTGCACACATAACTTGTTTTCAATCAATCAATCAATGTTTACTTATATAGCCCTAAATCACTAGTGTCTCAAAGGGCTGCACAAACCACTACCACATCCTCGGTAGGCCCACATAAGGGCAAGGAAAACTCACACCCAGTGGGACGTCGGTGACAATGATGACTATGAGAACCTTGGAGAGGAGGAAAGCAATGGATGTCTAACATGATACTGTGAAAGTTCAATCCATAATGGATCCAACACAGTCGCAGTTTTAAAATGTCTCTGACAATCTTGCACTTTCTCTTTTGGAAATGTCATGAATGTTTGTGCCACTGCTTAAAGTCCTACTGAAAGCCACTACTAGCCACCACGCAGTCTGATAGTTTATATATCAATGATGAAATATTAACATTGCAACACATGACAATACGGCCGCTTTAGTTTACTAAATTGCAATTTTTAATTTCTCGCGAAGTGTCATTTTGAAAAAGTTGCGGAATGATGACGCTTATGTTGACGCGTGTTTGTGATGTCTCGGGTTGGAGGGGACATATTAGCCCAGCACCACACAAGGCTAAAAGTCATCTCTTTTCATCGCATAATTACACAGTATTTTGGACATCTGTGTTGCTGAATCTTTTGCAAATTGTTCATTTAATAATGGAGACAACAAAGAAGAATGCTGTTGATGGAAAGCGGTGGATTGCAGCTGCCTTTAGCACCGAGACACAGCCGGTGTTTCTTTGTTTGTTGTGAAGCTTTAACACAGAGCAGTCAAGCTAACATGTTTCTTTACCACATGTCAACCAATTGTGATGTTAAGTCAGCTCTTACCGGAGACTTGAGTGGATTATGCGACCTCCTCCTGCAGCTGTCAAAAAGGCATCTTTGATCTTGGCTCCTCCATTGGCTTCTCTCAGAGACACTGGCATTCACCGCAGCCCTCCGACTTTCAGGTATGACTTTATAATCTCACTAAAACACTATATTGTGTCTAAAAACATCTGAATCGCTCCCACTGCAACCTGGAGCTCCCACTGCCGCCGCCTGGAGCTGTCACCTGGAGCTGTCGCCTTTTCTTTTTTTCTTTTTTTCTAGTGCTTCACTCTAACTTTCCTCATCCACAAATCTTTCATCCTCGCTCAAATTGATAGGGAAATGGTCGCTTTCTCGGTCCGAATCGCTCTCGCTGCTGGTGGGCATGATTATAAACAATGTTCAGATGTGAGGAGCTCCACAACCCGTGACGCCACGCGCACATCGTCTGCTACTTCCGGTACAGGCAAGGCTTTTTTTATCAGCGACCAAAAGTTGCAAACTTTATCGTGGATGTTCTCTACTAAATCCTTTCAGCAAAAATATGGCAATATTGCGAAATGATGAAGTATGACACATAGAATGGAGCTGCTATCCCCGTTTAAATAACAACATCTCATTTCAGTAGGCCTTTAAATAACTGTTTCTTAAATACAGTTTTGGTCAATTGACTTAGTTGTGATTTCCCTCTCTGCATGAAAGTTTAAAAGTAGCATATATGAATGCAGCATGAAGAAGAATGTTTGAATGTAGACACATAGAATCATCATACTGCTGTCATTATATGCATCAAGTGTTCATTCAAGGCCAAGGCATAATATCCACATATATATCGTATATTGTGATATGGCCTAAAAATATTGAGATATTAATAAAAGGCCTTGTTGGCCCTGTGATGAGGTGGCGACTTGTCCATGGTGTACCCTGCCTCCACCCCCAGTATGTTCTTGTTTTTTTAACTGACTGCTGCCACTCATAACATGAGGAGCTAAACATATGAATAAGACTCTTTGAAGTACATGTACCAGGAATATTCCTCATCCCTGTTTTGTACAGATATGAAAGTTAATAGTTGACTGTGAAAAAGGAGGATTTGAGTCATGAATGTGACCGTGGGACAGCTGTAACCACTTCCTTATGATTTTGTTGAATTCTTTTTGACAAACTAGCTTGGTGATCAGGAGGTGTCGGCACAGTCATCGAATATCAGCTGACATCAAAACAAGGACCAGTGAGCTGTGGTGCAAATGTGAGGACGGACAGAGGGAGTAGTGGGTGGTGGAAGCGGGGGGGGGGGGGGGTGCCTTCCATGTCACCCTGATCACTGGTTGCTAATCAGCCAATGTTGTGTTTGTGCAAGTGGGCTCCAGCAGCACACATGAAAGTGGAGCTGCCTGGTTGGCTTTGAAGTGCGGTGCCATGTGTGGTGGACGCCGACACACACTCCAGACCACACACATTTGAGGTAACTTTCTAACCTTTGTCTTGAATCCATGTGTATTTCTCTGGCTTAACAAACTAATAACAATAATAATGCATTAGATTTACATAGCACTTTTTTAGACACTCAAAGCACTTTACACTGCAAACCATTACCCAATCAATGAAGAATGCCAACTGGTAAACATTTACCATTATGGTGGTTTACAGCTGTTTTACCATCCATCCATCCATTTTCTACTGCTTGTCCCTACGTGCTGGAGCTTACCCCAGCCGTTGTACCATTACTAATAAAAACATATGGTTGCACATTTTGTTAGAAGACATCAAGGAGATTTGAAAGTACATGCCCAAGAGCCACACACCCAGAAAGGGTGCCCACTTCCTCATGTTCACAGCCACCTTCTCATAACAAGTGTTTTTGCTCGCCAAGACGACATTCTGGCGCGGCAAAGGTTGCCTGCTACTGCCCGCAACCTTCCTTTGGAGTTCTGTCGACAAAAAGGTGACAAAAGTTGCAAAACGTACACTCTGAATGAGGATGGACGTCAACTAACAGGAGCATATATTCATGTGTTCATCGTGTATGCATTTCTGAAAATGTGTAAATGATGTTTTTTTTTAATCATGTAATTAAAAACATGTTTTGTTACTGTATTGATTATTTGGGTTGGCAAATGATTTCCTTTTTTGCACATAGTGCGGTACCTCACTTTTCATTAGTAATCAGTTCCACTAAGTTAGACCGAGACCAAATTGTACAAAAAACAAATATTTTTTTTCCTCATAAGAAATAATGTGAATCCAAATAACGCGTTCCAAAGACCTAAACATTTGAACATAAAAGGTTTTTTTATTTACAATGACTTTTACTTCCAGACAACTATGTGAAATACATACACAGCTAATGACAAATGTAATGGATGAATTAACATTTAATATTACTTTAGCTAGAATTGAATTCCACCTTTGTACTTTGCTACAAGTGGTTTTTTTCATTCACCTTCATCAAAGTGCTGACACTCGGAACTTACATTGACCCCATGATTGCTTATTTTGCAGTCGTATTCAATAGCAAAAATAAAATGAAGAAACTAAGTCATCAATGCATGGTTTGGGCACTGGACCCCGGAAAATGGAGGAGGTTGTTCTGCACATGGTTTGGCAGTACGGTACTGCGTCTTGTTTAGGAAGAAGAACATATGTTGTGCCCCCCATGTTTAGGAAGAAGAACATATGTTGTGCCCCCCATGTTTAGGAAGAAGAACATATGTTGTGCCCCCCATGTTTAGGAAGAAGAACATATGTTGTGCCCCCCATGTTTAGGAAGAAGAACATATGTTGTGCCCCCCATGTTTAGGAAGAAGAACATATGTTGTGCCCCCCATGTTTAGGAAGAAGAACATATGTTGTGCCCCCCATGCCACACTCAACGGCACTGCAATAAAAACACTATCATTTGTCTATAAAATTGTTTTCAGGTGCAGCTCTGCAAAACATTGTGTCCTTATTAACATAAAAGAAAACTTAAAAAGAAAAAATAATAAATATACATCAACTTACAATAAAGACTAACTTTATGAACATTGTTTTTAATTCTGTAACAGAAAAGATTTAAAGTGCATCAATTTGCCTGAAAAACAAACAAACTACAAACATTTTTTGAACCATTTGATACTGAAAAGTTACGTTAAAGAAACAATTTGTGCTGATTTTTATTCTAATCAAAATGAGGAAGTCAGGATTGATAGATGAAATGATCCTGCATGATACTGATAAAGCACGCAGACACAGAGGTTGAAACTGCTGTACGGTAATCGAGACGGTACACAACTACTTTTGGCTTAAATATTTAGCAAAACTATTGTTTTGCTAAATATTTACCACGGTAAGGTGGCTCTGAGCTGCCACCTTACCGTGGTAGAGGACTTTGCGTGTTCCAATGATCCTAGGAGCTATGTTGCCCTGGTAGGGTCTCCCAAGACAATCAGGTCCTAGGTGAGGGATCAGACAAAGAGCAGCTCAAAGACTTCTATGGAATTACAACATAATGGACTCAGATTTCCCATGTCCGGACGCGATGGCGAGCGCCTGGTGGCCGGACCTGTCCCCATGGGGCCCGGCCAGGCACAGCCCGAAGAGACAACGTGGGTCATCCCTTCAATGGGCTCACCACCCATAGCAGGGGCCATAGAGGTCGGGTGCATTGTGAGCTGGGCGGCAGCCGAAGGCAGGGCACTTGGCGGTCCGATCCTCGGCTACAGAAGCTAGCTCTTGGGACGTGGAACGTCACCTCACTGGGGGGGAAGGAGCCTGAGCTAGTGCGCGAGGTAGAGAAGTTCCGGCTGGATAAAGTTGGACTCACTTTGACGCACAGCAAGGGCTCTGGAACCAGTTCTCTCGAGAGGGACTGGACTCTCTTCCACTCTGGCGTTGCCGGCAGTGAGAGGCGACGGGCTGGGGTGGCAATTCTTGTTGCCCCCCCGGCTCAAAGCCTGCACGTTGGAGTTCAACCAGGTGGACGAGAGGGTAGTTTCCCTCCGCCTTTGGGTCCTGACTGTTGTTTGTGCTTACGCACCAAACAGCAGTTCAGAGTACCCACCCTTTTTGAGTACACTCGAGGGAGTACTGGAAAGTGCTCCCCCGGGTGATTCCCTTGTCCTACTGGGAGACTTCAACGCTCATGTTGGCAACGACAGTGAAACCTGGAGAGGCGTGATTGGGAAGAATGGCCACCAGGATCTAAACCCGAGTGGTGTTTTGTTATTGGACTTTATTGCTCATCACGGATTGTCCATAACAAACACCATGTTCAAACATAAGGGTTTGTTTGGGTCATGACTGAAAGGATAAGATCACGGGTACAAGCGGCCCAAATGAGTTTCCTCCGCCGGGTGGCAGGTCTCTCCCTTAGAGATAGGGTGAGAAGCTCTGCCATCCGGGAGGAACTCAAAGTAAAGCCGCTGCCCCTCCACGTCGAGAGGAGCCAGATGAGGTGGTTCGGGCATCCGGTCAGGATGCCACTTGAATGCCTCCCTAGGGAGGTGTTTAGGGCACGTCCAACCGGTAGGAGGCCACGGGGAAGACCCAGGACACTTTGGGAAGACTATGTCTCCCGGCTGGCCTGGTAACGCCTCGGGATCCCCCGGGAAGAACTGGACCAAGTGGCTGGGGAGAGGGAAGTCTGGGCTTCCTTGCTTAGGTTGTTGGCCCCGCGACCCGACCTCGGATAAGCGGAATAAGATGGATGGATGGATATTGTCATACAAAGAGTGGGGTGTACGATCATCATCACGACAATTTACTACAAATATTAGAACAACTAAACAAACAGCAAACTATTCGAGGCTGACTCAACAGCGCCTACGCTGGTTTCAGTTGAGTGGTGCACTCCGTTTGGCCTCAACTGCTTCCGGATGCGATTAATGATCAATCAACAGGCAGAACTGTTAACAATCAATTTATCCATTTGTATGCCTATCCTTTTGTAGGTGCACAAAGCATTGTAAAAACATGAAGTATCATTTAGATTGTCAGAATGATACTAAAAATGGATTGGACTTTTTCAGAGCTCATGCGCCACCACTCGACATTTTTGTATTTGTACTTGAGTTTTCTATTTTTCCAAACCTCCTCCTTCATGCTATTTATTAATTTATTGTAAAGCATAGATTTGTAAAACAACCAAACAAGTTCAAACTTATGACATTTGCACAGCATAGTCAAGTTTTTCAGGAAATTGAATGTTGAGTGGAAAGGAGCG